>NW_028244445.1:0-78941 GCF_964263255.1 Lissotriton vulgaris | reverse complement strand
CAGCTTGCTTGGAGAGTGAGCCCCCTGAATGCAGTGGATAGTGCTGATGCCCCTATAGATACAGATAGCTGTGACAAGGAAGCACAGGTACACGGTTGAGCAATGTCACAACAGAATCTGGTGAGTGCCCTATCTTCCTCATCTTTGCCGCGCAGCAGGAGGGAGGTCTCTGATCCTAAGGCCAGAAGGGAACAACTTCGCAGCTGTGTTCAGAGGGCAGGAGAACCGGAACGTTGGCAAACCAGGGCCGCACAGTTGATATACGAACAGTTACTTGCTGGGAACGTAAACGATACAGGAACTCATCCTACTCCACAGCCAGTGAATGTAAGCAGCGAGAAACAGTGGGAGAAAGATCAGCGACTCACCTTTGTGCTGATGCCCGGTGGAACCACCAGATAGCTATAGAGGAGATGGGTTGTGGACTCCCCACCTCCCCCCACCGTCACCTACCCAGCTGGACCTTCGGCAGATTTTCCCCTCGTCTCTACAACTTATCTTTCTCCTACCCCTTTACCCTATCCCCTAACCCCTCCTTGCTTCATTCACCTTGTCCCCTAAGTTCTTAAATGCTTTTCTTGATACTTATGTAACTTTTAACTGATGTTAATTGCAACATTATTGTTCCTCATGTTAAGCACTCTGATTCCTTCGGGTCTAACCAGTGCTATATAATAATTCATTAATTAAATATGTTCCCATTTGGTACTCTTTCTCTCCTTGTCTACTTTCCTATCCCCTCACCCCTGAATCTCTCTCCTTGTCTGCTACTCTGCCTACCCCCTGTCCTTTGTGCCTTTTGAATAAGCACTCCTTCTCCCATTGCTGGGGAAAGGTCCGATATTTACACTCTGGAGTCTCAGCGAACCCGCTGAGAGAGTCTACTGCGCCAAGGGAGCCACTCACAGCTGAGGTATGGTATGGCACCCCTTGCCAAAGAACTCCCTCTCCCCTTTTTGGGGAAGGATCTAAAATGTAGGCCTTGGAGTCTCATAGACCCCTCTGAGAGAGTCCACTGCATAAAGGAAGCCTCTCGCAACAGAGACAGGGAAGTGATACCACTTCCCCTGGGATCACAGCTTACTGGACTTTGGACGTTGCTTTGACTCGTCTACCGGTTTGTGTCCCCATCGCCCTTCCCCTCGTCTTTCCATGCGGTGTCTCTCACCCTCCTCTCCTCTTTCACGCCTTCATTATCTGTCTACTTCCCCTGCTCCTACCCCCTCCCCTGAATCTCCCCCCTTGCCTGCTTTTCCCCTTATGTATTTGTGCTTATTGTTTATCTCGACCTTACAAGTAAATATGTTGCCATGCTCTAATAACTGTGTAACCTTTGTAACGATGTAACCTGTAACTATGATCTGATACTCATGTAAAGCGTTCTGATACCTCCGGGTCTAGCCAGCGCTATATAAAACCTATTAAGTAAATAAATAAATAAATAAATAAAAGGGATTTAGGCCACTTCTAGTGCTCACTCTTCCTCCTAGGCTTCCTTTGTGCACACCCACATAGACTTTATCCAGCTATCCTAATGTGCAAATGATTCATTCCATGTTGTTGTTTTACATGTTTTCAGGATGGGTAGAAGTGTACTTCTGTGCTTGTGCAGATAACATTACAGTAGCTAAATGTTTCTCAGAGATGATTTTATCCCTTGGTTTGTGGTACCCTACCAAATCAGTAGTGACCTAGGACCATACTTCATGTCAGCAATAGCACAGGCAGTTGGTAAGCACCCAGGAATAGACTAGGATTTTCATTCTGTCTATCACCCAGAGTCCATTGGTAAGTTAGGAAGGAACAATGTTACTCTTAAGAACAAGATGGCAGAGATGCTCAATAAAATTCTTAAAATAGCCTGATGCTCTGCCAGTAGCATTATGCTCCATGAGAGAGAATCCTTTACCGAAGACTAAATTGAGCCCATGCTAAATAATTATGGGCAGACTCATGATGCTCTCCTTAAATCCTCCTATCTCTACTTCAAACTCACTTTTCAGTCTTAGCAAATAAGCTGTTCTCACAGCAAAGGCCTCCAAGGATGCAATATAAATATATATATTTTCATTGAAAAAAATGAAGGTTACAGGGAAGTTATAGTTAGGCTCAGATTTCACTCATACAAGAACATAGACATTCAGCAGTTATAGTTACCTGAGCTAACTATAACATACGCCCTCGCACTGCACTGCTTATGATCTCATACATTACATCTCTTATGACATGGTCAGTGATAACACTGATGGCATCTCAAATGACATCACTGATCAAATCATCCCCAAAACCACTCATACCCCATTCAACCTCTCATATGTCTACTCAAACAACCACACAACCACTTACATACCCATTCACAGACCCATACCAGTACTTACACACCCATTTACTCTTCTATAGAGCCACTCAGACACCCCCTCACTTACTCGTACAACCACTCACACAACCATTCACTAACCCATACAGCGGCTCGTACAATCAGCCACTTACCCATACAGCCAGCCACACACCCGCTCACTCATACAGCCTTTGAACACAGCCACTCACTCACCTACACAAGCACTCACACACCCACTTACATGCCCATTCAGATATCCATGCAAGCATTCAAACATCCACTGGCTCACCCATATAGCTACTTACACCTCCAGTCACTCACTCATACAGCCATTCAGACACTCACTCACCCATGCAGTCACTACACATCCACTTACCCACCCACACTACCACTCACTCACCCATACAGACATTGACTCACTCACTCACCAATGCAGCCACTCACACAGCAACTCACTTACTCACACAGCTACTCACACACTCACATTTGCACCCATACAGCCACTCACATATCCATGCACACAAGGATACATACAGTCACACAGCCACTCACATCATATATGTTAGAAGTAGTATCACCTAGTAGTAGTGCACCCAATTTACTAATTTAACTTATGTAGTAGGTAAGTATATATGTTTAACAATTATAAACTCTTAGAAAATACTTATACTCACTAGATGATGTCATCAGTAATGTCATTTGAGATGTCTTCAGTGACATCATTATCAGTGGTGTTGCAGATCATGTAATGCGTGATGTAACATGTGAGGTCATAATCAGTGCACTGTTGGGGCATAAGTTATAATTAGCTCAGGTAACTACAACTGCTGAATGTGTATGGTTTTGTATGAGTGAAATCTGATCTTAACTATAACATCCCTGCTACCTTTGGTGTTTTAAGTGAATTTGAATTCTATTTCCTAACTATAACATCCCTGTAACCTTTAGTTTTTTAAATAAATGTCTACGGTTTTTAAATTTCACCTGCACAGGGCTTGCGTTGTGCTTGTGAAATCTCTTGTTTTTAATATATCTTAAAAAGGATGTACTTCCTGCCTTCACTTCCTACTGGTCCGTTTGGTTGCCAAATTGCTTTCCTCAGTTTCAATTAGTTGCAGCCGGCTCTCCCTTTGGTGTCTCTCTTATCAGTTTCCCGTGGCCCAACTACTCATTGCCTCCTGCATTGGTCATTCAGACTTCTTTTTTTCTTTTGGTTAACGTTTATTTTCCAAATCGATTTGTTGTTGTACATACACCTTGAATAGCAGGATTCCCAAACGAAGGTATCAGCGCACTTCAAATGCACATACAGATTTAGTGATTTACACAGAAACACACCAAATCTCGAACCCTGTTCCCCAGCTTACCGGTTGGCTGCTCTAACCCTTACAATAGCACTCACTGACGTTTCTGTATTTATTTCCATTGCATCAATACTGTGAGCCCGACTACACTGTGAAGGTTAACTATCCCAAGTAATATACGTGACAGACTTATATGAATAGTTTTTATGTTTTTATCTGTTATAAAAATACTTTAGAAATGCTTATTGATAGTAGTTGGTTCTGAAATTTAAAGAGCTCTGCATTCTGTTGCGTACAGTAAAATGCAACATTCTCTGATTGAGGGGACAGGTTTTAAAAACCCACACTCACTGTCTTCTGATTGGTGGATGACCTGTGGAACAACCTCCACCTCCATGTGCGCCTGCTGTCCATTTGGGATTCAGAACAGCTCTAGTACTACGGTGCTTCTTGGCTCTATGCTGTAGGTTCTTTTAGACTCTGTGGATGCCACGGTGGTGCACATATTAACCTACCTTATTTTCTGAATAGCTGCATTGTGTTTAAGGTTTAGTGGCTGGCTAACAGATCCTGTGTAATTCTCGAAACCAAGGCAAACATTTCTAGCTCCGCCATTGTCCAGCCCTGGTGCTACAGGGTCCAAAAGTTTGTAATTCAAGCCCTTAAATCACATGTTGTTCCAACAAAACTAATTAAAGAGGAAAAGGAACACAAGATATACAGACTCCGTCATAGATGATTTCCCTCACTCAAATAGTTACTCCTAAAGCTGAGTGTGAAGGAGCCCAAGTGAGAGAGCACAGCACAGTAAGCCTGTGGGGAAATCCTACAGCAGAGAACCCTGCTACCAGCTGCCATTCATTTGAATAACCCACTGAGAGTGGTTACAGCTAAACAGGAGCTTTTCATGCAGCACTTGCTTGAGGCACTGGGAGAAATATAGTGACCAGGAGGTGTTTTGTTTTTGGGGGGGGGGGGTGGAATATTTCTTTATTGATTATTTGAAAATCAGAATAACATTACAGAGGAAAAATGAAAGAAAAAAACATTACATAAGTGAAATATAAGTCAAGGTAGGAATATTGAAAAATCAATTGAATACAATCTGTCTGTGCATTCATGTAACTCATAGTAAAAAACAAACTATAGACTTGTACAGAGGTGAATAGTGCCAGCGAGAGAAGCAATTAGAAATAGTACAGTAAGCAATAACAAGTGGAGTACATAATGACTACACTGAAAGGGCTAATATCCAGAGTGCAATACTCATGCGATGGGGGGATTATTCCATGGGGATTCGTGTCAATCACCCCTCCCGTGGGATTCTGCAGATAGTTTATGCTGTAGCTGTGGTATATTGGATTAGAGTGCATCTTGGGTTCAGGCAGGTATCTCATCATCAAGTGAATGAAGCAGCAAGTAGTTACGTAGTGGTTGCTGTTAGAATTGGGGGTCTCTGGTTGGCGCAAGTATGTACTTGTGACAAGCAGGGACCCTCTCCTCTAAGTCAGGGCGAAGGATGACCCCTTATAATTACCCTTGCTCACCCTCTAGGTGCGTGGCGTGAGCAGCCAAGGCTATTCTCCAGGCGTTACTGAGTTAAGCATTTGCATTAACACACACAGTAAAAATACCAATCCCCCCACAAATGGACACCAGGCTGTTGTTATATAAAAAAACGTTCACTTTATGTAAAAATATATATGCAGGCAAGTATTTATCACAAGACCATGGTAACGCTTTTCTTAGCCACAAGGTGGAAAAATAGGCAAGTGTTCTCTTTGTTGCAATTCAGATGTATCTTTGTCGTCTCTTTAACACAGTTCTTGGCCCCTTGATACCTCTATGGAGCTTACTAGCCGCTATGGAGCGCTTCGGGGCGCTTTGCCGGTGAACACGGGTGAACCCTACCGCGACTCACATATCGGGCGTGAGCACGGATTCGATTCGTACCGCTCCCAGCTGCGCGCCGTACGGAGCTGTCCGGTCAGGCGCGGCGCACGGGGGCCGTCTCACACGGTGTGCGCTGCGGGTAGAGAGGCGGCTCCGGCTGGGAGGCCGGCGATCACAGGTACTCACCGTGCACAGTGCGAAGGGGGAAAGAAGAACATTGTGGGCCCCTAGCCCGTGGAGAGCACTGTGCGTCGGTGAGCAGCGGCTTTTGGAGAGTTCCAGCGAAGGCGGGTGCTGGGTGCTCGGTGGCTCTAGGAAGAGCGAGGCTGACACTCGAGGCGCCCGACTTCACAGGGTCTGTTCTCTGGGTCTGTGGGATCCGGTAGGGACGTCAGGCCGGATCGGGGGGTGGTGCACCAGGGGGCCTCCAACGGCGGTGATACAGCGACTTCCGTCAGCGGGGGGAGAGCGGCTCTACGGAGCGGGGCTCTCTCCCGGCGGGGACGGGGAACCACAGTTTGATCACGGCCTCTAGGAGGGGCTGGGGGGGTGCTTTATTTAATTAAGTATTTATTGTTTGTATTTTCGGGGTGGAGGGGGCTAATCAAAATTTCTGGGAGGGGCTAATTCCTCAGTAAACTGGCATGTTTTTCCCTTGTCAGCTCGGGACACTTTTATCTTAGGTTCGCTCGGCAAACCAGGCTCGTCATTGCACACAGGAGAGTTTTGGGAGGGCATGTATTTTAAAGTTCTTGAAAGTTTGCAGTCCTTATGGAAATTCGATCTCTCACTGGAACTGAATTGTTAATCCTGTTCCCAATCTTTTTGCTTTGACTTCTTGCCACCTGTTGATGGCGGAGATGGTTCATGTGTTCCTGCTTTGCAAGTATGCTCTGCTAAGGCATACATAACAACTGTTTCAACCTCTATTTTGCATTAGGTTGTGTGTGGTGTGCCCCCAGGGCGCCTCAGGCCCTCGTTATAAGGTTGGCAGGCTTTCGTGTGGGGATACCTGGGGCCAGACTCTCGGATTCCGGCTGGTGTTCTCCATCCAAAACTATCAATTATGAATTTGTCTGTGGAATAGAGGAAATCGAAATGGACACAGAACGCCATGTCCAATTCCTTACATCGTTATCCGATTCTGAGGAGAAATATGTGACAGTTTCCTCCTGTTCACAGCAGGTTGAATATGTCAGTGAATGGTCCAGCGGTGGTCGGGCAATCGGCAGAGTGAAGAGGCAGGGGCTCTAAGACAGAGCGAAAGAACAAAACCTCATTAACAAGTAATTGGTCTTGCAAAGACCTGTGAAGTACTAGGGTGCGGCTGTGTGTGTGCCCGGGAAGCTATCTCAGCCGGGGCTGACACCTCTTAACCCTCTGAGGAGGGGGAGTCACCAGATGGTTGGGGGTGTGATTCTACTGATGTCAATGAAGACCTCACTCGAGGGGCGAAGTGGAGCTGGGGCAACAAGAAAGGCGTTGGATTACTGTAGGCTGTTCTGCTGGAGCACCGCAGCGCGGCAAGATGTACTAGTATTTTCCCTTTTTTATATATAAATACAGATAAAGGAAAACTTGTTTTACGTCTGTATTTATATGTAAAAATTAGTTTAAACGGAAATCCGGGAGCCCTAATCATAATGAAACCAGTGGTATGCAAATGGCGCTTGTGCCACTAAATAATAAAAATAAAAATCAAGGACACCAGACCCTCCACGTTCATATTGCAAAGTCAAAATTCTGGGTTACTTATTGTCCCATGCCAAGTGCATCAGCGTGCTACGTAGTGTATCAAAAGAAGGCATTGGTCAATACTATGGGAATGTTGAGAAATAATTATAGAAAACAGGGTAGTACCAGCATCTTTATGATTGCTATTCTGCCCACAATTGATAGTGGAAGTTTAATCCCTTACTGTACAAAAGACGTTGGTCTGTCAATTGTGGGGCCATAGTTCAAGGGTATGACCTCAGTACTTTGTCGGTGAAGGTAAAGGCCGCGATATTTGGGTGGGTCAGTGCACCATTTTAAGGGAAATTCTAAGGGACAAGCAGTTGTGGCGTCTGTTAAGGGGAAAATTTCGGACTTATTCGAGTTAATCGCAAGACCGGAGAGTGCTCTGCAGCGGACTACTTCGCATAGTAAGGGCAGCCTCTGGGTCCCTGACAAATACCATTATGTCATCAGAGTAAAGGTAATGTCAGGTTCACACTACGCGTCCCTTACCTTGAACTGCTCTGGTATCTTGAGGACGACGTAGTAGATTTCACAGAGATGCAAGGGACCAACTTCCCAATTATCTAACTATAAACTTGACTCAAATTTACAGCTAAGAATAAAACTAGAAATTTGGGAGGAGGGCCGGTACTGGACTTTGTTGTGTAGGATGATTCTTGCTGTCGACCTGCGAAACAACAAGTAGGAAGGATTTACAAAAAACCTATTCCTTAAGTCCTATATTCTTAACTACTCTCAAACCTAAGTTCGATTTCTCTTCTCAAGGATGGTGCAGTTAAACACTAAGGTGACTCCTACCTGCGATCAGAGTTGTCTAGTCCTTTGTCCAGTATTTCTTTGTCTTGTCTTGTGATGTCGTGAAGTCGTCTGATGTTCTAGTCCAGTGTTCTTGATCTTGGATTAGGAAATGGGTCTTTGTATAATAATCTAAAAATAAGGTAACAATCCTTTAACAAATATTCTTTTCGAAAAATAGTTTAGTTCCCCCTCAGCACCTTAACTTACTTGCAAATGTTTTCAATAGATGTTATAATGGGGGATTCTGTAAATTCTCTTGTGCCCAAAACCTGTTGTAACACAAAGAGAGGGAAAACACATCCTATATATACACCTAACCTGAAATCATTTGACACAAGTATGAAAACCTAAAATCTAAACATCTACATTACAATGAATTCTTGCCATGCGTCAATCTTTAAAACAAAACTTGCACAAAATTCTCTTTATACAATTCTTTCAGTTCTTAACAATGTTCAAAGGTTCCTTTAGTCAAAGCAACTCTGGTTCCTGACGTTTTCTTCTTCTTGAAGAAAATGGTAATGTTCCAAAAATTATTCAAAGACTTTCTTGCGTAGGGCGCCTGTCTTTTAAAAGATCAAAGAGTACTTATCTCTGTAACTCCTTGTCTTTTCAGAGTTCCGTATCGAAGAATGTGCCCGGAAGGAGTTTCCAGGAGCTGAAAGTCTTCTATCAGGTAAGTCGGCAGAGAAATCCTTCTACGCGATCCTTCTCGTTGCTGTAGCGGAAGGCAAAGCGTCTTCTAGAAGCCTGGGTCCGGTTTAAATAGCTGACCACACCCAGGAGATAACGTGCGCAAGTCACGTTTAAGCCGCTGCGAGTTGAAGAACTCAAAGCGGCTTTAACGTGAAAGGTCCCAAAACTGTCAGAGGCCTCCCCGAGTTCAGAGCTCGCCCGGACATTCCAAATTAAAGCACAAAAGCAAATGTCACATTCTGAAACCCAAAACGTAAATAAACAAAAGTAACCACAATTTCTGAGTTCGGACTTGGGAGAAATACAAACACAATTTAGCATTCCAAGCCTGGATTTTACATCGTAAGAAAACACATTAATCACAGGTGGTGCAGGTGCACGGTAAAGGGGTGGGATTTCCTGATTCCCAGCTCTTAGGTCACTACCTAATTAGCCACAGGTTGGGGAATCATGACAGGGAGGCCAAGAGGGGTTATGGTGAAATCGAAGGCTTCTCATCAAGTGACGCTCCTGTAAGTGTCTTACAAGGGGGTACATAGCAATTATAAAGAGTAGGGGGGATAAGAGGCATCATTGTCTGGTGCCATAGATCAGGGTGATTTGGCCAGCCAGGGTGCAATTGACTTTTAATCTTGCCAATGGGGTGGCAGAGAGAAGGCGTACCAGTTCTAGGAAACCGTTGGGAAGTCCAAGCTTACTCAATGTAGCAAATAGGAAAGGTCATTCATGTGAGTAAAACGATTTTTCGGCATCAAGTAGAATAGCTACAGCAGGGAGCTATGGGTTTACCTGATCAAGAACAGCGAATACAGTCTGCAAGTTTATTGATGTGTAATGATTCGGGATGAATCCTGATTGCATTTAGTAAACTATTCGGTCCATTAGTAGGGAAAGAAGCAACAAGAATCTCTGCCAATATTTTATTGTCATGATTCAATAATGACAATGGTCCGCAAGGGATGCACCTGTCCGGGGCTTGCCTGGCTTTAGTAACAAGGTTATGATGGCCTTGTATATTGCCAGGGGAGACCCCCATGCATCAGTGATTACATATAGACCTCAAGCAGGTGTGGGGCCAGCACCATTTTGTAGACGTTATGGAAAGCTCCAGTAAAGCTATCAAAGCCCAGGGCACCCTCAACTAGTCAATGACCTGTATAATCTCATCACATGAAATAGGGGAAGCAAGAAACTGCTGCTGTCCTGTATCTAACCAAACCATGGCTACTTCTGCCAGGTAGTTTGCAACTGCTTCGGTAGCAGTATCGCAGAGTGATGTATACAGTTGGCTGTAATAGCCCAGAAAAGTATCAAGTATAACATCAGTACTAGTGGCTGTGGAGCCATCGTCCAACTTAAGGTGCATGATTAGTGAAGCCTGATATAATTGGCACAGTAATCCGGCCAATGTTCCGGCAGGTCTTTCTCCTTCACCATAGTTACGAGCATGTGCATATTTACTAAGGTAATTGACTTCTCAGGCTTACAGATCTTGAAAGTCCTGTATCAGGGAAGCGCATTGGCAGAGTAGGGAAGTGGAATCATTGGTGTGTGTTTATATATCTAGGCCTTGCAATGCTTGTAAAACTGATTTAAGCTCTCCTCGTATGGAGCGTAACAGTCCAGAATGTTTGGCTCAGCACACCACTCTGATCTATGTTTCAAAAGCATCCCAAACTGTAGAGTAGTGTTGTACAGTGCCTGTCTTTAGTTCAAAATATTCCGTTATTGTATCGTACACTTCAGACCAGAAGACGTTATTGAGTAGTGCATTTGAAGGAAAACGCCAGGGTGTACGAGGCAGTATGGTTTTTGGAAGCCCGGAAAGTGAGGAGTACAGGAGAATGGTGCGATAGAGTCCTGGGGAGATGTTCGATGTCTGTGAGTGTTAGAGTCCAATTTGGGGTGAGATACCAATGGTAAATACGTGACCACTGCACGATGCAGGGCAGAATAACAAGTGTAACTCCTGGTAGATAAGTGTTTGGTGCACCAGGCATCTGCAAGAAAATAAGATTGAATAAGTTTATTGAATGCGTGGAGGGAGGGAGGTTTGGTAATGAGTCTTGTGCCAGTTGAGTCTACTGAAGGACCTATGGTATTGTTGAAATCGCCCCGAAGAGTATTGTGAGATTAAGATGAGTAGAAATAGAAGGAAGGAAAGAAGTCAGGGGCATCTACATTGGGAGCGTAGACATTTTCCAATATAAGGGACATGTTAGCCAGCATGCTATAGACTAAAAGATAGTGACCCTCCAGATAAGTCACAACTTTGAGTGTAGTAAAGGTAATCGCCCTATCTATCAGTATGCACACACCTCTAGAGTATGTGCTGAATTTGGCAAAATTTGCACCCCACTCAGCAGCAAAGTGGTTGAGAGAACCGGGGGGAGGTGAGTTTCCTATTAAAAAGCTATCTGGGCACCATGTCTTGTCAGGAATGACAGTGCCTGGCGCCCCTTTCGCAGGTTGGATAACCCCTGTACATTCCTAATTATGCATATTAATGTCACACTTATAACTTCACTGTCATTTAAATGGGTATATAATGTAAGGACATGGTTGGTGACATATGTATACCAGGTATTGCAACTACTGTTTATATATTCATTTGTCGTGTAGTTATATAGTACCCATGCAGAACCTGCTTGTTTGGATAACATAAACTGTGGGATTGGTGGCAGACTGGTTCTGTACACCCCCACTCAGAAATGTTAGCCTATTTGCATTTAGCTAGCTCACAGTGCCACTAATGTCTCCTCTTATTGGAGAGAGATTAGTTTTTGCAACCTTAGAACATGACAATCCTGATCCCTCAAAATCGTGGAAAAAATGTACTACTTTTCGCTCAGTCACTCGTGCTTGTTTACTTTATCTCAGAGATACACAAAATAAACAGTTTGGGCATTTCAATAAGGGTTTTTTTGAACAGTTGTTATTCTCGTGTAAAATATATGAGCTACAACGACCATTAGACAGTAGCAGAGATATATGATTAGCAGTAGAGTGAATATAAAAGGTTAGTATAGTTCTACCATCTTGCAATAGGCATGAATAAATACATGAATATAAAATGTGTGATAAAAGTGCTCATACTCCTACGATCCCTATCTAGATGTACCTCAGTGTACCTAGCCTGTGAGTAGGTGTGAAGCCAAGAATCCCTCTAGGATTCAGTCGAACCCCATTACCTGAAGTGTGAGAATGTAGGAGCCCTTCTTGGTCTTAAGTTGGTCACCCTGCGAGGGATGTTCAGACCACTGTCAGCTGGAGGACTCATCACAGTAGCTGCTGGGTGGATTTTGACACTGCTGGTCGTGTCTAACAAATCACGATTTGGGCTTTTAACCTATATAATTAACCTTTATGATTGACTACACGCTGTGGGATCGCACACCTGAAATGGATGACAGATAGATCTATTTTCACATGCAGATCCATCCTTTTGGACCCACACATATTACAACCTCTGAAAACAGTGGATATATATTCACTAGATGACCATTGGATCACTTGTCCTCAATTTGGTGAGACAAGCCTTTCCGTCATTTGCGGTGCTACATTTTTAGATCTTCGCTTATCATCTCTACCAAAAGACACTTTCTACTAGTAGAAGCCCTGAAGAAGTTCCTCTTTGGAACGAAACGCGTCGGCTGTATGGTGCTTAATTTTTCTATTGAAATAAAGAAATCAAATCGAGGAACTTCTATCTCTGTGACTTATTGGAATTGCATATCAAATATTGATTTGCCTTATGTTAAATGCTGTGGTGCACCTGTGTTGTCATATCCCACTGTCAGCTGGAGCGTCTGCATGCAGGAGCCTCAGCGTCTCTAGTCAGTGTGTCGGCCTGGAAGTCTTGGTTCCCTCTAGCTAACACTAGCAAGAGGTGCTGTATTTATAGAAAAAGTATCTAATGTTCCTTTGTCCCTTGTCTCTTGTATTAGCCAATGTTGGATTTGAGGATGACGTATGGGATGAACCTTGTACGTAGATATTATGCAGGTGGATATAGCCCCTGCCTGGTATCCAAGAACCCTTTTGAGTATTCATTCATACTATGTCAGCCTAAAGTCACAGAACGCTATTGTTCAGGGAAACCCTCCTTCAGCGCCCAGGACTAGAGCTAGGTAAAGGTTCAATCCTAAAAAGGCGTGTTACTGTGTAGTGTAGGGGGGTAATGTAGGTAAAAGGGTATGATGTTACCCAGGCCTATATTAGGGTACCTATATGAAACATAACACATTCCTTTGCACGAAATTATGATTATTCATAAACTGACTAAACATGCCAACTCCCAAACCTCCCTCCCACATCGGATAGCTAACAACCTGCTACCGGTGAATCCCATCAAAATTACAATCTACCAATGATAAGAGCAAACAATTATCATGTATAACATAATACAAATAAGAAGGTCTACTCAAGAAGTTGCGATAGGGCCTGTCTGTAATAGCGCCAGTTTACTGATGACAAGGTATTGTTCAAGCCCATTTCAGTAAGCAATCAGAAATCTCGTATTTAGCTACGTAGAGGAGCAGTTCATGGAAGCAGTGGGAGGCAGGCTGAACATGTTTCTATCAGGTCACTGGGGAGTGTGACGGAGAGTTGTTGGGTTCATGGCCTGTTGACGAGGTTAGTCCAATGTGATTCTGCTTGCAGAAAGTTATGGCGTCTTCAGGCGTATCAAATATATGAGCTTTGCCATTCGATTGCTCATTCAGTCGTGCCGTGTATAGCGTTGAGTATTTTGTTAGCCTTCTAGAGAAAGTGCATGGCATCAGTAAATTTGCGGCACGCTTCCTGTGTAATCGGTGTAAAATCAGGAAAAAAGGATAGTGACATATCCTGATACTGCAGTGCAGTTTTCTCCTGGGCGAGGCTCAGAATTGTGTCATGATCCTGGTAATTAAGAAGCTTGGCTACTATCAATCGGGAGGGTGCCCCTAGTGCCGTTGCGGGCCGAGGGTCATATGGGCGCTTTCAAATGCAAATGTGGATGAGAACGCTTCTCTGCCAAAAGGTTCCATAAGGAGATTTTCTACATAAGAGCAAATGCGACCAGTGTTGGTAGAGTCTGCGATTCCGACTATGCGTATATTGGTTCTGCATGATCACACCTTCAAATCTTCGGCTTTTGTAGCAGTCGGTTTGAGCATTTTCTTGAGCTTATCTATACGTTTGGAGGATGAGAAGTTAGCGTCTTCAAGGTGTGATATATGCTGTTCATTGGTAGAAATGCAGGCTTCATGCTGTTCGGCTCTTTCATGCATGCTCTCTAGTCAGGCAGCTAATATGTTCAAACGGGTATCCACTGATCTAAATCCTGCATGCAGTTCGGCTAGTATAGTCGTTGTGCCTTCAGGCGCCGGAGGGTCTGGGTCGACCATGTCCGAAGTTGCCCCAAAGGAGCCCTTATCTTCTCCATGTAGAGGGGTCTTGGTCGTCTCAAAGGAGAGGGGGTGCTGTCGGGGGTCAGATCGCCCCATTATTTAGGAAGGTACTTGAGGCCCAGGAATTATAACAGTTAATAGCAGTGTTGTTCTGTCGATCATGGACCAATGGACCAATCTGCCAAAAGCTAGCACCCACCAGTGGCAGGTAAGTGTGCCTGTCTGGTAGTGAAGATTGCCTGGAGTGCAGTTAGTGAGCTGTGTGTTGCCGTGTATCTAGCATAATGTGGAGCATTTACTCAGTTAGCAGAGGAGTACGAGTATCAGCACATCTCTTTCACTAATATGGCAGATGATCGGCGGAATGCATTTAGATGAGATCTTGGCAGCTAAAAGGGAGAAGCAGTGCTGTGCTTCTCAAGCTGATAGCTAGCGATCATTGCTGCACAGCGTTAATGGTATGGGCGTCGGCACCTTCGTAGAGCAGGGCGTGTACATGCCATAAAACTCACCTGTGATTGTAGATTCAGGCCGGCGTGTGCAGTCAGATGGATGGTTCCCATGTAGCCAAGTCCACCGGCTCTGGCGCTGTATTGTGGAGTCACATCGGGCGTGCGGGTCTCGATTTTGGCAGCACTGCCAGGCACGGCCACAGCCCTCCCTCAGGCTCACCCATAACCCCTGTCATAGCGGGGCCTCCGAGGGCCGCGTCTGGCTGCCACCCCCACTGCGCCGCATTGGTGTGGTTCAGGACGCCGACCAACAGTTGTGCCACTCCAAGAAGCAAAGTTAGAAAATGTGTTGAGCAAGCGTGATATAGGCCAAGATAATGCCGGCGCGCCTACAGAGCTTAAGGGTCGAGTGGCTATCTTGCTCCTCAGCCAGGCCATTCCCCCTTTTGTTTGTTTCTTGATGTCACAACAAAATCTTAATGTCGGCCTCCTGGTCAGGGAAACATCCTTTACAACGCAACTTTTACCACGCAGTGCCTTTACATCGCAACTTTTACGAACCCAAACCATTACAAAGCATTGCGCTGGGGGGCGCTCTAGGATAGGGAATACATTTAATTTACTATTCAACACCTTCCCTACAATCCACGGGGACTGGAGTTGGAATAGTAAATTAAACTGTTCACTATCCAGCACCCCGCAACACTATGCGTTGTAAAGGCATGCGTTGTAAAACTTGCGATGATAAGCATGCGTGGTAAAAGCATGCGTTGTAATGTCATTCATCCTCCTGGTCACGATGCTTGTCATAGTAATAAGGTTACCTGATCACCACATGCCATCATATGCTCAGTTATCCAGCACTTGGCTATTCTTTAACAATATATTGCATTCTGGAAGTTTTATTCCTTTCTAGAAGTCAATAACACAATTATACATGATGAAACAGGGCCCTCTAGTAACCTATGGTCATCACAAGAACAGGAATTCTTATGACCGAGAGAGCTGCTCAGCTCAATGAAGTCGTTTTCTACACTTAAGGGTATTTTTTTTGTCAAAACCTGTACATTTGCTCCACAGATGTAATAATACAGGCCTTGGTTACAGATGTGCTAATTGGAGATTTTGTGTTTGACTGGAAACGTCATCTTAACCTGTGACCTAACTGTGCAGCATATTCATTTTTACATGGAGCTATCACCCTGTTTATTTATTCAGGTAATGTTTCTAAAGTGCCAAAAGTAAAATCCGATTAAAATTCGATGTCCTTTGTGGTTACTTTTATTGGCTCCAGCGTTTTGACTTTTGTCTGCTCGGTATTTTTTGTTGTCCTCTCAAGTCAGCATATTGTTATAAATGCACACTAAGCAAACACAAGGAGATGATGGACGGAGTGCTGAAACCTTTCAGACGAATGTATGACGTTACAACGCATACATTCACAACGCATGCCATCACAACGCAACCATTACAATGCAGGTGCCATTACAACGCATGCCATTACAACGCATGCCATTACAACGCAGGTGCCATTACAACGCATGCTATTGCAACGTAAGTATAGGTAAGTATCTAATTTTATTAATATTTTTTTTAATTTTAATTAAATTACATAAATTGTTTATTAACTTATTTTAATTAATTTTTAATTATTTTAAATATATTTAAATTTACAATTCTAACTCCTTGGGTGTGTAATAGTAGGGTAAATGTTGAATAGTGTAGGGGTTAAAATTACTATTCTAACTCCAGGGGTTGTAATAGTATGGTAAGTGTTGGATAGTTTAGGGGTTAAAAATACTATTCTAACTCCTTGCTTTGCAGAGTCACGGAGGAGGAGTCATGTACCTTGGCCGTTGAGGTGCCGTTATGTTGCAGAGTTGCCCTGTTGAGACGTTGAGATACGGAGCTCCCGCATTTCCGCATCATTGGATTGCCGGTTCACCCGCCACCCGCCACCCGCTATTACTAACTATTACTACCATTACAGATCCCCGACGGCTACTGTTCCCGGTGCCTGTGAGTGCCTGCCCTACTGACATCACGTCCCACTGCCAAGCAGCGCCGCACCGTGCTGCCTTGTTGTGAGGTGGTTACAATTCAGTGGTTTTGGCGGTTTAAGGGCTGGGCATGCAGGCAGTGAGCAGATAGGCTGGGGAGGTGGAGACGGTTTACGGTGGGCCTACGGGACTGCGGGACATGGAGGGACACTGCCGGTGAGCTTGTATATGGTCCACCGGTTCTCTGCACAGCTAAGGCGGCAGCTGAAGCAGAGGCAGGTTGAAGTACCCTCTGAACGAGCAGGGGGGGAGGAGCCATGGTGCCTCCTGGATGTGGTGAGGAATCTTCAGTTTATCCTCAGATTTGCTGCTGTCAGAGTGCTATACAATAAACAAACACAATACAATCTAAATATAAGTAAAACACATGAAAATATATGCAAATCACAGGTACAACTGTAACGTCCTGGTGGTCTCAGGATCTTTAACAGACAATCACAATGAGGACACAACCACTATAGTACGTATTGGTACTTTAATGAAGGTAAAAGAAATACAATAAGTCAACGAAAAAGAGTCGCTGGAATCCTCCAGCCTTGATACGTTACCAACCCACAGCACGGATGGTCCTGACCGTCCTCTGCAAATACGCCGATCCCGGCGTAAGCCAACAGAGGGCAGAAAACACAGTGGCCGAAAATGCCACTCGATATGCTGTGAGGGACACGAGGAGTCTGTGGTTGAACAGAGGAGTAAGGGAGACACCCAGCCGGGGTGTCTACCTGTACGGAGCAGCCGCTCGAACTCTTCTTCTGACTACACCGGGACGCTGAGTCACCTCCTGGTGCTGCGTCACCGATGCCCAAAACAAATGCAGCGATGGGATCGAGAGCAGCCGCCTGATCGACCCTGGGGACCCCGCGGCTGTGACGCGGCAAACACCTCCCGGTGTGCGTCACAGCGGGTATTCCCTGTAACACGGGCCGGGCTGGGAGCTTTGGCTCACACCAACCGGTACCCGTTTGGATAGTCGTAACACCGCAATCACCTCCTGGTGTGCGTGTTAGCGTGAAATGCGGCAAGGTACTTGTAGGCTCCATGGCGGCTGGGAGCCACGGCTCCAACCAGCGTAAGCGCTACAGGGCTCTGACTCCGCCGAGTCAATGCGGTTGTAAACGAATGCCTGGTAGAGCTTCTGTGACTGAAACAGGGCGAGCTTGGCAAGACACGGCCCAGGGAGTAACGACTCGACCTACCTCCGTTCTTGCAGGACGCTCCCGCTGCTTCCCTTCTCTCCGGAACGCCTCTAACAACGATGCGGGATGTCGGTGGAAAACTCAATATCCGACAGCATTCCTTTCCCAGGTTCCTCCTTTATGGGCGTGTTTTCCCTGAGTTATGCACCGGCTCTCCCGTTTGCATAACATCTCTCACGCTAAGCATCCTGGAAGTCGTAGTCCGTCTTCGACGATCACGGCGTTTTCCCCGCACGACGGGAATTCTTGACAGTACATCCTCCCTCCCTCAGCGTCTCCCCACGGGGCCAGCGCTGGAAGGAAAACGGTGATGAAACAACGAGACCAAGCGCGGAGCGTGTACCCCCTCAGCAGGTTCCCATGATTGCTCCTCAGGGCCATAGCCTTTCCACGCCACCAGGTACCACAGCTTGCCCCTACGCCACTTGGAAGCCAGTATGCCCGATACCTCGTACTCCACCTCCGACTCCAGCAATACCGGCCTAGGTGTCTCAGACTTCTTGGAGGTCGCTGGTTTGAGCAGTGAAACGTGAAAAACTGGGTGAATACGCAATGACTGGGGTAAGCACACCTTCACGTTCACTGGACCCATACACTTGGTAATTCGATAGGGGCCCATGAACTTGGGATGGAATACACTGTTCTTTCGAAATCTCATGTTCCTCGTGGATATCCAAACGTAGTCTCCAGTTCGGTACAGTGGCCCCGGTCTCCTCTTCCTGTCAGCCGTTGCCTTGTACTTCTTTTTGGCCTCTATCAGGACAGCCCTCGAACGCAGCAAGGTGTCCTTAATGTGTGCCACCCTGTCCGCTGTGGCGGGAATCTTGTACACTTTGAGAGGATGGAGAAATGGCAAGAACCTAGGATGATGTCCATAGTTGCTGTAGAACGGAGATGACTGGGTGGAGCTGTGTGTGGCATTGTTATATGCTATCTCCGCAACCCATAGCAAGTTGACCCATTCTTCCCTACCCTGATCCAGAAAACAGAGCAGATACTGCTTGAGCGTTTGGTTCAGGCGCTCCGTCTGGCCGTCCGTCTGAGGGTGGTAGCTGGTGGACAGGGCAGTCTTGATGTGCAGTGCCGTGCACCAGGTTTTCCAAAACTGAGCAGTAAACTGCGACCCCCAGTCTGACACAATCACCCCTGGCAAACCATGCAATCGTACCACATTCTTCAGGAGTAATGATGCTAATTCTTCAGCTGTAGGGACTCTTTTGCAAGGTATAAAGTGCCCCATCTTCGTCAAATAGTCCACAACCACCAGGATCGCCGTCATCCCTTGGTCTACCGGCAGACCCACCACGAAGTCTAGCGATATATTATCCCATGGTCTATCCGGGGTAGGAAGCGGATGGAGGAGCCCTTGGGTTCGGCTGTGATCGGCCTTCATGGTAGCACACGTAGTACATGCCTGTCCCCACCTCCGGACGTCCGCTCTCATGGCTGGCCACCAGAAATGCTACCGTTTTTTCGAAGCCCAAATGACCTGCACAAGGAGAGTCATGGCACCAGACAAACGCTTGTTTCCTCAGTCTAGGCGTGGGTATCAGCAGGCACCTGCCTTTCAGGGGTATACCATCCCTCACCTGCCATTCCTTGTGACTGAGGAGCCACCTCCTCCATGCGAATGAACGGATCCCTCTCTGGATTCCCCTAAGGAAGGTATCCAGCTGAATAACCCCCAACACCATCTGAGTGGGAATGATGGAATGCTCGGCAACAGGCATCGGTTCCTTGACCGCAGACTGACGCGACAGGGCGTCCGCCTTCCGGTTTTCCGACCCAGGCCGATAAATGATGTGAAAGTTGAACCCCGCAAAGAATATCATCCACCGCAACTGCCGGGGAGAAAGGTGTTGTGCTGCCGTCATGAACTGCAGGTTCCGATGGTCCGTGTACACCAAAACCACATGCCTGGCCCCCATTAACCAATGCCTCCACTCAGCGAAGGCGTCCTTGATCGCGAGAAGCTCCTTCTCCGCGATGTGATAGTTGCGTTCAGCGTCGTTAAGTTTGCGGGACATGTACGCTACAGGATGAAGCACCCCGGCGTCTTGATTACGTTGGGACAGGATTGCCCCCAGTGCCACATCCGACGCGTCCACTTCTACCACGTAGGGGAGATCCAGATCAGGGTGAGGCAACACCGGTGCTTTACCAAAAGCGTTTTTCAGGGCTTCAAAGGCTTCCTGCGCTTCCGGGGACCAGACGAACACCTTGGACTTCCTCAGTAGTTGTGTGATCGGGGCCACCAACCCCGAAAATCCATCTATAAACCGCCTGTAAAAATTGGCGAAGCCTATGAAGCTTTGAACGTCTTTGACTCCTTGAGGCACCGGCCACTCTTTCACCGCCCTGATCTTGCGTTCTGCCATCTCTTGTCCGTCCGGACTCAGCATCACTCCGAGGAATTCCACAGATGTGACGTGGAAATCACACTTGCTGAGTTTGCAAAACAGCATATTCTCCCTCAGCTTCTGTAGTACTGTCTTGACATGGCTTACATGCTCCTCCTCATTGGCCGAATATATGAGAATTTTGTTCATATATACGACTACGTATATATCCATCACATCCCTAAATACCTCGTTCAGAAAGAACTGAAAGGCCTCTGGGGCGTTGCACAGGCCGAACGGCATGACGAGGTACTCAAAAAGGCCGAACCTGGTCTTAAAGGCGGTCTTCCACTCATCTCCGTCCCTCATGCGCATAAGATGGTATGCCCCTTTCAGATCCAACTTAGTGTATATACGAGCCTTCTTTACCTGTTCCAGGAGAACACTGATGAGAGGCAAAGGGTAGCGATTCTTTATGGTTATCGCATTCAACGCCCTGAAGTCCACACAGGCTCTCAGCTCCCCGTTGGCCTTTGGGATGAAGAAGAGCGGCGAGGCGGCCGGGGATTTGAACGGACGGATGAAGCCCAGCTTTAGGAGCTTATCCAGGTACCCATGGAGATGCACATTTTCTGGTTCCGTCAGGGCATACAGTCGGCCACTGGGAACGCTTGCCCCTGGCACCAGGTCGATCTGGCAGTCGAACAGTCTATGAGGAGGGAGCACCTCGGCCTTCACTTCATCAAATACGTCCTCAAAACTGTGATAAGCTTGAGGGAGTGCCACATCCTTTTTCGGCCGCTGTAGCCACCGTCTGCCTCCCGCTCTCTTCTGCGAAAGGGGGGTCCGGACGCATTCCACAGTGCTGCTTGCAATACGGTGACGTTATCTCAATGCTGTGCGTTGGCCAGTCCACTGATGGGTTATGCTTCTGTAGCCAAGGCAGTCCCAATATGACACCATATTGTGGTGCTCTGATGATGTTGAAATCAATCTGTTCCAGATGGCTCCTTCCGTACTTCACCGGAAGGACCCCCGTGTGCTGCCCGATGGGCCCCATCACCAGTCGCCTCCCGTCTACTGCGTAGACATCTTTGGGTATGGCCTTGGGAAGAAGCACTAGCCCCAACCTACACGCCTCGTTGTAATCCATGAACATGCCTGTAGCCCCCGAATCCAACATGGCTACAACGGGTATCCACTGGTCGTGCACACCCACATGCACCGTGAGGAATAGGTGTCGTTGTCCTTTGGTGACAGAGTTAGATAGGGAAGGGATGTATGCGTGACTCCGAGATGCCCCTTCATTGGTCTGGGAGTCCTCTAGTTTTCCGGCGGGACCTCCACCACGGCTTTTACCAACCGGTTGGCCCGATAACATGGGGTTTTCGGTTTGGCAGGACACTCACGTACGTAGTGACCCTTCTTGCCACAGTACAGGCACAATCCCTGTTTACGGCGGGATTCTTTCTCCGTGGCAGTGAGACTCGCTCTCATCGCGCTGATGTCCATGGGTTCTCCCTTGGCTGCGGTTGAGGGTTCAGGACTTCCCACCATCACGTAGGATGGAAGGGCTTTCCCTTTTCTCCGATGATCGCCTTTTCGTTCGCTTAGCCGATGTTCCAACCGCAACACCAGGTTGATAAGGCCTTCACACGTCTTGGGTTGAGGGTCGATTTGAGCCACGACATCCTTGAGCTCATCGCACAGCCCTTGGTGAAAGAGCGCCGTTTGTTTCGCGACAGGCCACTTGGTTTCCGAAACCAACCTACGGAACGCGTTGAGGTACTGCACCAGATCGTTAGATCCCTGTCTCAACTCTAACATTTCACAGTCCGCAGTGTACGAATCTGCCCTTCGGTCGAACACCTTCAGGAATTCTTCGCGAAACGCCCCCCAGTCGCATAGGATGGGGTCGTCCCTGCTCACCAGAGGTACGGCCCATTGCGCCGCGTTTCCAGCCAAATAGGAAATAAGGAATGCCACACGGGCTTGGCTTGTAGGGAACGCCTTAGGTTTGCACGATAAATGTAGCGCCACCTGCGTGAGGAACACCTGCACTGTGTTGGGATCCCCACTGTATCTCTCCGGTGTCGCCAAGGGTATGGAAACCGGCATTTCCACCACTACCGCTGGGTTTTGGTTCGTGTGGGAGGTGCTGGGCAGGGGTGGGTCGCTCTGTAGGGCATCCAGCCTGGCCCGTACATCGGCAGTTTCTTGCCTTGAGGCCGTCAACTCTATTATCATGGTGGCTAAAGAGGCCAGTACTCCTTCCAGTGTTGCCATGTCTGTTATCGACCAGGAGACAGTTAATGTTGTATGGTTGGATATTTTGTAACGTCCTGGTGGTCTCAGGATCTTTAACAGACAATCACAATGAGGACACAACCACTATAGTACGTATTGGTACTTTAATGAAGGTAAAAGAAATACAATAAGTCAACGAAAAAGAGTCGCAGGAATCCTCCAGCCTTGATAAGTTACCAACCCACAGCACGGATGGTCCTGACCGTCCTCTGCAAATACGCCGGTCCCGGCGTACGCCAACAGAGGGCAGAAAACACAGTGGCCGAAAATGCCACTCGATATGCTGTGAGGGGCACGAGGAGTCTGTGGCTGAACAGAGGAGTAAGGGAGACACCCAGCCGGGGTCTCTACCTGTAGGGAGCAGCCGCTCGACCTCTTCCTCTGACTACACCGGGACGCTGAGTCACCTCCTGGTGCTGCGTCACCGATGCCCAAAACAAATGCAGCGATGGGATCGAGAGCAGCCACTCGATCGACCCTGGGGACCCCGCGGCTGTGACGCGGCAAACACCTCCCGGTGTGCGTCACAGCGGGTATTCCCTGTAACACGGGCCGGGCTGGGAGCTTCGGCTCACACCAACCGGTACCCGTTTGGATAGTCGTAACACCGCAATCACCTCCTGGTGTGCGTGTTAGCGTGAAATGCGGCAAGGTACTTGTAGGCTCCATGGCGGCTGGGAGCCACGGCTCCAACCAGCGTAAGTGCTACAGGGCTCTGACTCCGCCGAGTCAATGCAGTTGTAAACGAATGCCCGGTAGAGCTTCTGTGACTGAAACAGGGCGAGCTTGGCAAGACACGGCCCAGGGAGTAATGACTCGACCTACCTCCGTTCTTGCAGGACGCTCCCGCTGCTTCCCTTCTCTCCGGAACGCCTCTAACAACGATGCGGGGATGTCGGTGGAAAACTCAATATCCGACAGCGTTCCTTTCCCAGGTTCCTCCTTTATGGGCGTGTTTTCCCTCAGTTACGCAACGGCTCTCCCGTTTGCATAACATCTCTCACGCTAAGCATCCTGGAAGTCGTAGTCCGTCTTCGCCGGTCACGGCGTTTTCCCCCGCATGACGGGAATTCTTGACAACAACACAGGACTTTCAATCCTAAGTGGCTTACGAGATCATGAGGACCCTTTTTGGAAAGCCTTTTAACCAGCATATGCTCTTTTGAAAGCTCTAACCAGCCTACAGCGATATATCTAGCATCGTGTATGCCAAACTACTATCTAAAATTATTTACCAGCTGCAATAGCTGCAGTAGCTGCAATAGGAGCATTTCTGAAAAAGGTGGAATATTTGCTGAATATTTGTTGAGCATTTACCCAGGACTAATATTTGTTGTACAATTGTATATGGTTGTATAAAGGTACTGTTGATTGGTTGGTCGGTCTGCTTTCCTGGGAGTTTGATTGTTACCTCGTCCTTTATCTTACAGACGCCTTCAAAAAAGCAATGCATTCTGGGAAGAAGAGGCCAACTTCTCCCCCAGCACGTAGATCACATAAATCTAAAGTTCCAAGCATATTAAAAAAGCTAAAGCACAACCTAAGGAACTGAGTCAGACGCTTATATCACCAATTGCAAGAATATTCGAAAAAAGTAAACAAATTTGTCAGAAATTTGGTTTTTATAAAGCATCCAACGGGAGTTTTGATGTCAATACAAAGCGATCCAGCAATAGGAAACTTACAGACACCTATCATGCCTATTAATAATCAGAAAATCATGACTCAACAATTTGGACTAAAACAAGGCTTTGAAGAAATAAACAATGGTGACATCGAACCTAACAAACCGGCTAAGTTAGTAAATCAAAAACCTACGAAAGCCACTAACCAGGACCCAATGTGTATAAGGGATCTACAGGAAGGGGACACTACAGTGAACACTATAGAGAAAATAAAAATTTAGATCTCATATGTTGATCACTTTATGGAACCAGGTATAGTAACCATGTCATCTAGGATGCCTATAGAGGTTAACGTCGAAATAAGGAAAAACACTGCTCAAAGTTTTGTACCGATAATAAATAACCATAACATATCGGATGATTCTCCACAGAAAAGTCTTATTAGGAAAAAAGAAATTGCTTTAACTACTCTGGAAATAGCTATGCTGTTATACAAGGAAGAAAGTATAGGTTTGCAAACATTATGTAACAAACAGAGTACTCAAATAAAAGACCCACTGAATTTGTCATCTATTGAATTAGTGAAACAATCTGACAAAGCAAACCTGGGCATAGAAATGACACACTCTGTGGGAGTCAGAACAAGACGTAATTCTGAACCAGTGCAATCAGTACAATCTGATAGCTATAATAGGAGCCATTTAAAAAATACCCCTACTATCGATCAGAAACCACGGCTGAGTAAAAGCATTAAAACCATTAATAATCCGTACTTGGGTTCTATTTGGGATATTTTTTACCAAACTTCATCACTTACCCTCGAAGCATTGTCACTTCAGTCCAACAAAATGGATATTCAAATTGACATATTAGGAACAATGGCAAAAGCGGTCGCAGGAATAGATCATAAACTAGCTGACCTTAATTGTTTGATAACCAGAGCTCAAGCAGATCAATCCACTTCTTATTTAGAATGTTCGTGCGTGCCAATAATCAACAAACTTGGGGAGTCAAGATGGCGGCGGCTCACTAGACCGCTGTGAGACACTCTCTCGTGCCGAGCCTAACTAATGGGCTAGGAGGAGGGTTTGTACCTTGGTGCTCACTGAGGCCCGCTTGAAAGTGCTACAAACGGCATCAGAAAGCAGCCGTGTTGGAACTACAGTGGCATACAGGGTTAAAGCATGAAGAATGAATGGTGCCTACCTTGATGCATCAGGAGACTCTTCATCCTCATCGGGGCAGTCACGGCCGCTACTCCACTGTATCGCATCAGCCCTCGGCCTTACGGTGTTAAGGCTCTTCATTCAGCTTCGTGCCAGCAGAGAATCCCCTGGCGATCAGGACAAGCTTAGAAGTGCTCCTGTTATTGACCTCGTCTCGCAGAACACGCAGAACACGCAGATGGCTCCGAAGAATGCTGCAGCGGTGGCGGCTGCTTCAAAAACCCGGGCAGCCAAGCAAGCGCTTCGTGATCAGAAGCTGGCGGCAAGGCGCGCTGGCTCCCTGACGGATGAAGCCGTCGGCTCCGATGGGGGACAGGCTCAGTCCCAGTTGAAACACCAGAAAGCGGCAAAAATCACCAACATTCCGGGCCCGGGTCCCTCTGTTGTGGACCTACTTCGGAAAACGCCGGCCGGAGCTGTGCCCTCCCCCTCCCTTCATCACGCAACAAGCGGGCCGCTGATTGCAGCACCGCCTGCAATCCCGGTGGCGCCCTCCAGCGCGGATTCGTTGGTGCTAGCAGCGGCCCGCTCCGAGCCTCTCGAGGGAGTGAGTATTCCAGTGAGTATTCCAGCTATAGCTACAGCTACAGTCGACTTGCCCACACCGTCGCAAGGCTTAGCAGTCTCTGTAGAAGGCCCAGGGGGTTTTACTGAAGAGACGGTAGGGGCTAAAATTCTAACAGTACCGGCAACACTGAATTCTCAAGCGCAAGCAGTATTAGCAGCATTAGCAGGGGTGAATGTGCCGCTTCAGGAGCCAGGAGCCAGGTTCGATAATAATTGTGCCTACAGCATTAACATCTATCACAAATGAGTCACTGCAAGCAGAGGTCATACAACCGAAGTTACAGTTACAGTCACAGGCCGATGCTGCACTTGCCCCTACAACTGGCACAGGCAACACAGTTAATATGCCCAAACAGCCACGGACTGAAACTCTTTTTGCTTCACTTAACTTGGCTAACGAGGGGGGCAATTTAACATCACCCCCTCCAGTACAGACATTGGCTCAGGCACAAGGCACTCCGGCAGCAGCCACACTATTGGGGAATGAAAATGAAGAGGGGTCAATAGCGTCTATGCCGGACCCTATTGGTGGAGCCGGGATCGCTTCCGACACGGACCTAGAACCATCGGAATTTTATACTATCTCTGAAGGCCGCGAGGACCCTGGATGGCACCATGATTTGGATTCCGATTTAGATTCCCTATCCGATTTGCACACAGGCTCCAGCACCAGCACACAAGATAGCGATGCGGATGAGCTATTGGGCGAAACCACAATGGGAAGGCATACAGTGATTAAAAAAAAAAGAAGCCATCACGGCGCGGCAGGTCTTCTCTGGGATTATGCTCCTGCAATAACCTCCAGCTCTCAGGGTCCCTCTTCCTTGAAGGAGCAAAACACTACCTTAACATCGGTAATGGATACAGTGCTGCAGGCGATTGCCTCCCACAGGGAACAAACCTCCAAAGATGGTCGGAAGGCTCGGCAAGCCCTACAAAAGGTACAAGTCGTGGTACGTAAGCTCTCCAAATCTGTAGCGGCCTCCAACGCAAGAATGGCAGATATGGAAGATCGGATAGTGGTCAACGAGGCTGCAGCAACGGTGGTGAAAGAACAGGTCGATGCCCATGACGCAGAACTGACTGATGTAAGGTGGAAGCTCGAGGAGATGGAAAATCGCATGCGCCGCAATAACCTCCGGATATTGGGGGTTCCAGAGAAAAGCGAAGGAGACAACATACGCGTTTTTGTGATTCAACTTTTCAAAGATACATTTCCCGAGTTATCTTCATGGAATTGGGAGCTAGAAGTCCAGCGTGTCCACAGAACCCCGTTTACATTACGGGCTACTAACTCACAAAACAAATACCCTAGGGCGATACTGGTCTATTTCGGCAACTTTCTTTTACGCCAAGCTATTGCAGAGAAAGCAAGGCCTGATGCTCATCGGTCTCGAGGTGACATCTCATACTTTGTTAGGCCGGATTTTTGCCACACAACTGTGGAGCGGAGATGGCGGCTTCGACAGCTAATTAAACCCTTTTTGGACAAAAAGGCCAAGGTTTATTTGAATAACCCTGCTACGCTCAAAGTTCTGTATAAGGGTCAGGTTAAATTCTTCACTTCTGAAATCAAAGCAAAGGCCTTTTTAGACAGCCTGACCTAAATATGAGATAATGGTACTTTTCATCAAGAACTCTAAGTTCAGTGATTACTATGATTACTATATAACCCCCGGCTGGTGGGCTGTGGTTTATGACATAGGAGGTATAAGTACATTTAATGGAATTATGAAGTCCTAATTTTGGCGCCTATTCTTATCTCTCTGATAGTCACTTAGAGTATGAATATGATGTCTCTATCACTGCTCCAATGATTTATTGTTTGGCACTTATGGGTTTTCTTTTCGCCTCAGCAGGCTCCATAAGGTCCTAAATTGGTTATTCTATTCTAGATTTATCTTTCTCCTGTTTTGTACCTCTCCGCTAGCCAGCACATGTGCTACTAAGTAAACACGGAAGTAATAATATGGCACGGCGCAGGGGGTGTCTCTCCATCACTACAGACTCTAGCTAGAGTCTATATGCCTCAAAGGGTGGTGTGTGGGGGAGGGGTTCGGGGAGGGGGATGGTGGGTAAGGGGGTGAAGGGGGGGGGGAAATGCAAAAAAATTGGCAAACTCAGTCGTAAGTTGAGATGCACACAAAGATCATGGTTTGATTTGAACCAATATAGCCAAAACAAAAAACAAAATTATAAAAAGCAAAACTGTATTATGCATTTTGAGAACATTGGTGGTGCACGGTTCCAATACATTAAACCTGTGCTAGACTCTCATGTTAGTAAATGGGGAGAATACGTTTATGTACTTGGAATGTGGCAGGCCTTAATCATAAAAATAAAAGGGCCCAGCTATTTCAATTGACACGTCAGAACCCAGTTGACATAATATGCCTGCAAGAGACACATATAGCATACACAGACAGAGACTTACTCAAATTACCTGGTTATAGCCTCATGGTAACTACATCCCAAACATCCAAAACCAAAGGGGTAGCCATCTTAGCTAAACCTATAATAGGTTCCCCAATTCGTAAATTGGCCGACAAACATGGTAGATGGGTCATAGTTCAGCTACAGTTAGGTATTACTATCTGTGCAATTTATGGCTCAAACCTAGACGAGCCTGATATTTTTCGGGAGCTCGAAATTGAATTGGCTTCCTGGATTGGCCCTCTGATTCTTTGCGGGGACTTTAATATTGATATAGGGCTGCTCGTAGAGAATCACCTGTCTTTAAATTATAAAGGGCGTAAACCGAAGGTATACAGCGCACTAGGGCGGATGATGAAAAGCCATAATCTAGTGGACGTTTGGGGGCTGCTCCGGGGGCCAAACACAGATGGTTTTACTTACTTTTCTTTCCCCCATAATAAGTACGTCCAAATTGATTATATTATGTCATCTATAGAGGAGGGGGACATTATAGAAATAACTAAATCCCCAAAAACAATATCCGACCATAATGCGCTGACCTTCATCTTCGATACTGCCAGTATGGTTAAGCCAAAGACTCAATGGACTTTTGACAGGAGGTTACTGGTTAATCAGGAATATATAACCTATACTAAATCATGGGCCCAGTCTTTTTTTGATTGTAACCAGTTTAGTGCGTCCCGTTTAATAGTATGGGACTGTTTTAAAGCAGCATTGAGGGGAGAAACTATTTCATTTGTAGCTAATAAACGAAAGAATGAAAAGCATATTAACACACAACTTATGCAAGAACTGTCTAATCTCGAGACTCATCATGCCTCCCAAATAAATCAGGCTCAAAGAGGTCAAGTAGATTCTACCCCAGATCCTGGAAAAACTTTAAACAAAATAATGATCTTAAAAATT
Organism: Lissotriton vulgaris; assembly: GCF_964263255.1. Taxonomy (NCBI): domain Eukaryota; kingdom Metazoa; phylum Chordata; class Amphibia; order Caudata; family Salamandridae; genus Lissotriton; species Lissotriton vulgaris. The sequence continues at coordinate 49,665 of NW_028244445.1, read as the reverse complement.
TAGATCAACAGTATGCTCATTCAAAAAGCTGCTGAAACGTATCAGGCTAATAAGACTAGACTGTATGAATCAGGAGAAAACGTGGGGAAGCAGCTAGCATTACGTACTCGACAAAAACAATCACTGGGCAGTATTAAGAAGATCGAATTCGAGGGTAATGAGCATACAACTCCTAAAGAGATTGTTAAAGTATTCCAAAAGTATTATCAAAAACTTTACGGCAGCGATATCTCACACTCTAATAGCGAAATAACAACATTCTTAAACAATTGGCTCCCAGACCAGGCTTTACATAAAGCTATTGATGACAAGACCAAGGCTAATCTGGATAGAGAAATTACGCTCATTGAAGTGGAGATTGCTTTAGCTGAGCTGGCCAACGGTAAAGCGGCGGGTCCGGATAAAATCCCATTGGATCTATATAAAATCCTTGGTGATCAAATAACCCCTTTTTTGCTTGATCTGTTCCTTGGAGTGCAGTACCACACAACTCCTCCAGAGTCATGGAAGCAAACAAATATAATAATTTTTCATAAAAAGGGCAAACCACCTCACCTTCCTTCTTCATATAGGCCCATATCCTTGATCAACTCAGACTCTAAGCTATATGCTAAAATATCTGCAAACCGGCTGAGTGGGGTCATCGAACATCTTGTGTCCCCGTGGCAACATGGCTTTATCCCCGGCAAGAGTACTACAGACCATACTCGGAGAGCCATAACCCTGTTTGACATCATGGGCGCCACGGGGGGTGAGATGTCGATGATCCTCCTCGATGCCGAAAAGGCATTTGATCGAGTATCATGGCAGTTTCTTTGGAACATCTTGAAAAGTAAAAATTTTGGAAACAACTTTATTAAAGCCATTAAAGCCATCTACACCAACCCCACGGCCAAAATCTCCATAGGCAGCGATGAGTCGGAGTTTATCAAGATACAAAGAGGCACAAGGCAGGGCTGCCCATGTTCCCCGGTTTTATTTGCACTCTATATCGATCCCCTTATTCAGAAGTTATTAACTTCACCTGCAATTCAACCAGTCATCACCGGGTCTTTCTCCACTAAAGTCATGGCATATGCAGACGATGTCGCTGTTATAACCACCAATCCTTCTGAAGCAATTTTTGAAATCGAGACAATCACTCAGGCATTTGGGTTGTATTCAGGGTACTCTTTGAATAGGGACAAAACGGTGGTACTAGCCACTAATACCACTCATTATGAAGGCACACTCAGGGTTAAACAGGCTACATATTTAGGAGTATGCCTCTCTGCGGAGGCAAGCAAGATTAGCAATCTAAATTATTCCCCCTTATTGATAAAATTAAAGGTGATCTTAGAAGGATAGATAGCTTGCACCTGTCGATAATAGGCAGGGCCAATTATGTTAAAATGAATATATTCCCACGGGTTTTATATTTTTTTAGAGCAATCCCTTTACTGCCTGGAGAACACTTTATTAAGACTATTGATTCCCTTATTTCAAAGTTTATTTAGAGTTATGGTAAAATAAGACGGGCCCTCCCTCTGCTGGCGCTACCTCAAGATAGAGGTGGCTTAGCTTTACCGAATTTAAGATTATATCTTTGGGCAACACTAGTACAATATATGGACCCTCTTCTGACTGCTAAACCTGGAGTTTTATCCTCTATAGTTCCATATATTCCGTCGGTATATGATCTTAGCTTGGGTGAGAAATACAAGGGGCTGTTTTTAAGACAGGTAGAACCATCATACTACAAAAAAATCAAATTAAAGACAGTTTTAGATGCACTTGTGGTATGGAAAGCTATCTGTAAACATCTGGATATTCCTACATTTACGAAATATACACCACTATGGCACTGCAAAATCATCTCCCCCATTCTTAACGACATTAGATCTCAGAGGTGAGAGCTCCTAGGTATTAATACAATAGGCGATTTTTTTGGTAACAGCATCCCATCATCTTTTGAGTCTTTCCAAGAAAGATACAACATTCCCGCTTGCGATTTCCTAAAATTCTATCAAATATCGTACAGCATTTGCAATACTACACCAAAAATTCTACTAGATAATATACAATTACTGGACATTATAGGGAAAAACTCTACAAGAATCGGGGTTCTGTATCAGATGTTTATGGCCAACGCTCCTGATGACCTTGAACGTACGGAACAATCTTGGGCCTCGAAATTATTTAACCCCAACGTAGATATAGATCTCTCGCTAGCTCTCTCAGCAAAGTACTTCATAGCTTCTAATTTAAAGGCCCAATATTACAGAATCATATATAATCTATACTATACGCCAGCCAAATTGTTTGCTTGGGGGCTCAGGACTGATGACAATTGTCCTAGATGTAATCAGTCACCTGCAAATCTCTTGCATATGTTCTCTGAATGTCCTGCATTGGCAACAGTCAAGGCTATGATCCTGGAGTATTGGGCCCAAATCTTTGGGCATCGGTTAAGAGACTCTATAACATTGCACTTATTAGGCCATGACGATTCCCTGGATCACAATAGTGAAGAACAGGCGGTACTTTTTCTGGGATATGCCGTACTTCGAATAATTTTGGCAGCTAGATGGAAAGATGTAGAGCCCCCTACCTTTCATATGTGGCTTAGTCGATTTATTGCCATCTATAAACAGGAAATCACAATTTATGCCACAAGAGGTAGGAAAATGAGGGCAATAGGAAAACAGCTGTGGGAGCCCATTACTAGGTGGTATAATATCGAAAGTGGAAATCATGATTTGGATATATGATTGTGTATTTTGATACTTTGTTTCTTTTCTTCTCCCTTCCTTTTCACCTTTTTTCCTTATTAACTATCTGATCTTCCGTGCTTCTGGCTTTGCATCATGACGCTGTTCGGTATGGTTAAAATGTATATGCTTTTGGTTGCTTTTACTTTCAATCCCTTAGTATATCTTTAATTCACGGATGTTCCATATGCTTTAGGTATTTTATTGGTTACTCACTTCAACATATGACATGCTTGCACGTTGTACTCCATGCATACTTTACTTATTTGCATTGTTTATTTTAGTAACTTATTTTGCTTGTCTGAATTTGCCAATGAATAAATAAAAAAATAAAAAATAAAAAAAACAATAATCAACAAACTAACAACCATACCAGAAGTTATTAGTACTATATTAGAGGATGTTAAGGCAACTCTCAAAAGGGATCAAAGTTGGAAAATAGATGATAATGAAGGTATAAGTTGTATAACTCGAACTAAACACATTAACAAGGATTACTAACCAGTACAAACTGAGTTGGAAGTTAAAAATCAATCATCCATCACAACTCTACTTAATACTCAAGAGGACACTAAAAAAAACAAAAGTGGAAAATCCAAAAAACAATTAGTGGAAAATGATAAAGGGGATAATGATGATGAGGACAAAACTGATCTGGACAAGAACCCGGTCAAAATGACAAAAAGGCACAAGAAAAAATTACGCAAAGCACAAAATAAAGCAAAGGTGCAGGATCAAGGAGATCAAGGGTCATACGAGGGAACATTGCAAAATAAACTCAATAAGGGAAACAAGGGAAAATTACATTTAAGGGAAACAGCGATGGATATAGGTAATGACCCATTAACAAAATCGATTGCAACAAAAACGAAGTATTATGATATTTTTACTCAACATGGAAAATACATGAACATGGATAATGACCTGAAAAATAAGACTGCAACAGATAAGAAATCTGAAAGTGACACAGCTTATTTTTTAAGTGACACAGTAGATCTTGCTCCTGATAAAGCCTCTAAAATCTGGAAAAATTTCATAATAAATGAGCATCTCGACCATAAGATCAGAACTGACAGCATGGAAAAATTGCTCAAAAAGGAAACCCTGATTGGCACACAATCAAAAAGTTGCCACACAATTAATTCAGTAAAACAGGAAATAGGCAAGACTGTGCTAGAAAAAGATAATTCAGGCCCACTGAATGCTGATATCATTGAACAACAAACATTGACACAAACTTTAAACAAAGAAACAAATATTAAACAACTTTCATCCATTGTACCGGTAAAATAAATATTGGAACAAACTCTAAACGAAGAAACAAAAATAAAACAACTATCATCCATCGAACCGGTAAAACCACTGGAAGCAATTGATCTAATAGAGGATGTGGCCGACTCAACAAAAAGAGACCAAATAGTAATAGTTAGAAGTGGTAACAACAAACGACTTATAAACATAGTTAAAAAGGAACTGAATATAAACAACGAAAGGTTCAAGGAAAATCAGAGGAAGGAACAACTAATCCTTAAGCCAGTATATGAGTCCAGAGGACATCAAGTATTCGTTAAATAGAGGCAACCTTTTGTGCCTATTTAAATCGGTTCCATCTCTAGCAAATCTGACAACTAAAGTAATAGATTGTGTTGGCTTCCTACAAAATCCAGAAGGCTTACTGCCACAGACAGTGCTAACAGTCACATCCCCTGCTGTAGCAGAACAAATTATGAAGGAAGAAGATATCTTTCGTAGTTGGGGAATAATGATCAGTAAAGTTATGCCAAAAGAATACCCCACACCACTCTTAAAAGCAGGAAATTTGCCAAGTTCTGAGAAAGAAAAAAAGGGGCAACCATCCTTCTCTGTGCCAAAAAATCCAATTCAACAAATAGATAGAGGAGTCGCAAATCAATATGATGACAAAAGGGAAGAGAAGGAAAATGGGATAAATGATTCATGGATCAAAATGGCCCTACATGGAAATAATAAACAATGACAAGTAAATCAGGAAACATCTGTTGAAAATGTATATAATGGCAATACAGCTATAACAATTTGCTCTTGGAACATAAATGGTATAGGCAAAAAAATGGATAATATAACTCAATTACTTAATTATTATTATAATTTATAATCCATGGCTATAAAGGATATTATGAACCTGCTATTAAGCAAAACAATTATGGACGCCCCTCTGGCGGCCTAGCAATTTACATTTCAATTGATCTAAATGCGGAACATGTGGAACTAGTCACAAACAGCTGTAATGTTCTGTCTGTATTGCTAAAATACAAGATTTATGAACAAAAAAGATCGCTAAAGTTGGTTAATATATACATTCCACCAACATTTACTTCTAGGAAGACCATGTGTACTACTCTGTCCACCTACTTGGTAGAGCCAAGAATAGAGGAACCCTTTTATGGATTTTATTATTACAGGATATTTCAATCTAAATCTCCTAGTGCCATTTACAAGAGATAAGGTGACATGGTCACAAGATCACCAATGGTTAATTCTGGTTCAAGTATTAGAAACCTCAATTAAACCGAGACAAAATCAAATAGGTCTAAATTTTCTGAAGGATATGGAAGCTTTTGGGCTACGAATATATAATGGTAGATTCCCAACGGATTCGCCTCCGGCATGGTCTTGCTATACCCATAACACCAAATCTCGTATTGACTATACTATGGTATCATTGAATATTTTCAACAACTGTACTTCATACAATTTAAAGAAGGTCCCAGAGAGTGATCACAGTCAGCAAATTATCACCACATCATTTATAAATAAAAAACATCAAAAATATTTAACAACGCAAGGTCAAATTGGAACCATTAATTACCGGAAATTAAACTGGGAAACAAACAACAAACGATTGACCAGTGATCTGGCCTTAAAACTGGCTAGGGAATGTTTGGAAGAAACACCAGTTATATCAACAATTGATCAATGGGCTAGTTTCATTTCTAAACTACCTACTCATAATGGTAACCATATTGACCCCAGAGACAGCTATGTGACTCGAGCAGTAAAAAGGGTAACCCATATTAACCTTCCATATGTAGTACAGAAAATGAAACAAACTAGAAATCAGGAAAGAGCTGAAAAAGTTCCCCAATAAAGAAGAAACAAAAACCGCTTTAAAGGAGTTAAATCAAAACTTAAGGAAATTAATCTGGAATGAAAAAATGGCAGCTAATAAGGATCTTTGGACTCAAATGTTTTATGCCAGTAACCAAGGAAACTCAAGGGAGTTTTGGAAGTTGATAAATAGCCTAACTAGGCCGGATAAAGCAGTAGTCTCATCAGTACTAACTGAGACGGAATGGGTGAATTTTTTGGGGCACCATCTAAACCCACATTGCTCGTGGAAAGAAACTCTAATTCCAAGACAAGAAATTGATCTCCAAATAACACAAGAACAAGTTGCTAAGCTAATAAAGAAACAGAAAGATGGAGCACCAGGGCCAACTGGTATACCCTTTGCCCTGTATAAAGAGGATCCTGACGTATGGGCAGAACTTCTTGTAAGGAACTTCAAATAAGTAGTCAGGAAAGGGGTGATACCGGAAAGCTGGAGAGAGTCTTTAATATCCCCCATATACAAAAAAAGAGATTGGACGTTGCTGGAAAACTATCGATTAATAATACAGGACACCATTGCAAAATTATTTGCAGGGCTTTTATTAAAAACTTTATCTGACTGGGTAAAGAATAACGTGGTCCTTGATACAACTCAAGACGCAATTAATGTAAGTCTTATTGTTAGCATAAGCAGATTCCACTTAAACAGATTAAATCTGTACCTGAGAGATGTGTAATTTGCAAACAGCAATATTAATTGCAACAAACCCAACACAAACAGATCAAAGGCCAGACGCTCTTGATCTCACTTTTATATCACAAGTTTATTTACAGAATCCTAAAATAAGTGATCAAAGAAAAACTGCAAGATGCAGTGGACAGAAAGAAGAAAAAGGGGGTGCTCAAGTGAATTGAAAGGAAATTTAGCTCAAAGGGCAGAATGAAAATGATTCAGTGCAACTAAAAAACACAATTTTTCAGTTGAACAAACAAAGGCCTACCCATACATTTGTATATACATCAATTATAACAAACACAATGAGCGGGGCGGGTGGGGGGGGAAGATGAAGGTGTAGGCCTTGAGTTAGGGGGATAGTCATCGACGTTTCGACCCGGGAGCAAAAAGGGGCGGTTTCAAGGCCTTTGCTGCGGGTCTTCTTTAGGACAGGGATGGGAGGGGCGGGTTGTGGGGGCTGGACCAAGGAACCTAAAAGGTAATTCGTTTAAATTAGATTTGCTGTTCCTATACAGACGTTCTAATGAATTCACATGAATAGTGTTGGGTACATTACCAAGGGTAAAACCAAGGGGTCACGTCAATACAATTTGTACGGGCCACCTGAAAAGGACAAAAAACATACTCAGTGCCCATCTACAAAAAGCACTGTCGTCTAATGTCCAAAACACCCAATGGCAGTTGATTTACTCAAAAAATTGACTCACCTAATATAGATGTGTCAAGAAAACCAAACGATGGAATTGGTGATTACTCCGCGTATTTTTTATACGTTTCTAAATACAAGAAGGGGGAGGGAATATGATGTAATTCCCAAACGCCAAATATTCAATCAACTGTTTCAATCTGGCAATTGTGGTAGAAAATCACTCACCCACGCCTTAATCCACAGACGTCTGAGCGGAGGATCAATTCGCTACAGGCAATCAAATGGAAGGGGAGGGGAGGGGGGCAAACCCACACAAAGCACCAAGGCTGATAATTTTGGCATCCTATGTTAAAGAGGAAAACGACCGAGGTCAATGTAGTATAAATCGGCAATTTTAAATAATATAATAACAGCAGTTATACTAGCGTTCGGAACCAAACAAATGCTTAATTACCTCAATCAGGTTGCTCCATATAATGAGGTTTCTTTAAGCCGAGGTCTGAATAACTGGAGCGCTTCTCTGTATGAGACAAAAAAGCAGAGGGGGGCCGTTGTCAAACTCACTCCATTCGCGATTAATTAGTTTAAAGGACAGGGACCTGGACACGCATTCACCAAGTAAATACCTTAGTCGAAGTGCACCGTAAGGAGAAATCTATTCCGCGTTCTTCAGGTGAAGTCGGGCAGCGTCTTAGCCGAGTTTACAAAAACAAGGGGGCGTGTCCTAAGTTGCACGCAACGTAACGTGAGGTCACATGGTATCCCGCACTATCACTGTGTTTTGGCACTGGTTGAATGAAGATAGAAAGAGGGCTGCATTCGTGATGCCCATCAATTCGAGAGTGGCAATTCGTCCACCTACTTGTATGTTAGCTAGTTAATCCAACATCGCGCAACAATAGCGAGAGTGCGTTGTTAAATCAAAATTAGCATAAAAATTGCAAGGCAAGTCTGCTCAAAGCTCTATGAAAATGGTGCCAGGTGATTGTAGTGAATGTGACATACCGATACAGAATGCATTCGTTATCTGTATCCCATATACAATACATGGTACAAAGTAGTGTCATACAATTTATACATGAAAATATGGCTAATCAATACCTGATGGAAAAAATTGTATTTATTTCGATTGACTGCATAGAGTGTAAGTCAAAACGATACATTCTATACAATACGATACTGTATACATAAGTGTCCATATCTATGACCAGATCCCTGGGCAGAAGACGTTATGTACATATATACAAATCCACAGTTATACGAATCATATACAAAAAAATACAGATTACACATCAATGAACAAAAATGAAGATATATATAATGTCATAGCTCTAACAGTAGTTAATGCCCAATAATGCTCTCAAGGGCAATAAACATCTATGCCTAACTAATACTCTCAATGAGAAAAGATATCAACCATTGGTGATCGAAGCCATCTGTCTGATGACTTCCTCCTGCTCATTCAGTCCCCTATTCACTGTATCGAAGAGGTGCATCCATTTACATTCTTGAGTGCTGATGACATTAGCAAAATTGGCTCCCCGGGGGTTCTGTGTTACCTTCTCGATTACCCACCACTTGTGGCTTTCAGGATGGTGATTGAATTTAACAAAGTGCTCCACCAAGGGAGCTCCCTGTACCTTGCAACATACCCTACTGCAATGCTGTAGGATACGACTTTTCGGCTTCTGCGTTGTTTGTCCTATGTACATGAAGCCACAGGGGCAGAGGATGGCATAAATTACCCCCCTGGTGTTGCAGTTGGTGCTGTGTTTTAGGGTGTGAGTATAGTTGTTATATGTACATTCTTTTGTTTTTACAGCCATAGAACATGCCTTACAGGCTCCACATTTATAATGGCCCGCCAAAGGCGGGAGGTTCCATAACACTGTCTGTGTTTCCACATTTTTCTTTTTTAGCATAGAGTGCACTACATAATCTCTAACACTCCTACCCTTGCGAAAGGCATGCATGGGGGGGTCTGGCAATCCAGTATCTTCTGCCACCAGATGCCAATGATTATTAATGATCCTCTTAATGTCCGTGCTCCTGGTATTAAAGGTCGTCACACATATCAACCTTCTATCATCATTATCAGTCCTTATCCTGGGTTCTAGGAGCACCTTCCTATGACAAAACCATGCTCTTTTTCGTGCCTTCCTTACCAAACTTCTAGGGTAACCCTTTTCCATAAGTCTTGTCATCAGTATGGATGATTCGGAAAAATAGTCTATCTTATGGCTACAATTCTTACGCAACATCAGGAACTGTCCATATGGCAGATTGTCCCTGAGGTTGCGAGGGGGATGGCTTGAGTATCTTAAAAGGGTATTCTTCTCTGTGGATTTTCTAAATAAGGTGGTATGTAAACTCCCTTCCTCTTCCTTTATCGTGATATCCAAAAAATGTATCGCCTGGTTGCTATATTCCATAGTAAATTGGATGTTCTTATCTTTCCCATTCAGCCAAGTGTGGAAAGCCATCAGCTCTTCTTTTGGGCATTTCCACACGAGGAACACGTTGTCTATATAACGACTCCATAATGTGATATTCTCCCTATATGGATTGTTCTCACTAAGGACCAAATCATGTTCATACTGGTCTATATAAATAATTGCCAAATTTGGGGCGAAGCATCCCTATTCTGGATAACAATAGCCCCGCCTTTGTCGGCGGGCTTGATCACTATATCCTGATTCTTATTCAGATTTTCCAAAGCTGTGCGTTCTTGTCTGGAACTCCATCAATTCTTTTGGAAGGTGCGTTTAAAACACTACTTCAATAAAACACCACATCAACCTGTATTCAGTAGTACTGGGTTAAGACCACCTTCAACTTTTACACCACCCTCCCAAATGATGTCACATAGATTGTTGGCTTATGAAAAAATGGTGATGGGGACGTTAACAAATTACTTACTGATAGGAAATATGTAAAATATAATATTTCCAGAGAAGAACGCACAGCTTTGGAAAATCTGACTAAGAATCAGGATATAGTGATCAAGCCCGCCGACAAAGGCATGCTTATAAAACAGAGATTCTCAATCAATTGTCAGTTGCGGGCAATTACATGAAACTAGCATCTGACCCTACTAAGGATATCACACTCACCATTAGAGCTGTGACAGATAATGCACTAAAAGAGGGCTTTATGACCAAACATGAATGTGAGTACCTTAATAACATCCACCCCCGTCTGCCGACTATTTATACCTTACCTAAAGTCCACAAGAGGCTTAATGATCCACCGGGGAGACCGATCATCTCGGGGTGTGATTCGATTCTCGAACCACTTTGTAAGTTTATTGACATCTTCATTAATCCAATAGCAGGGAACACTGCTTGTTACATTAGAGATACCATGCAAGTGATAAAATTGGTGGATGAGAAACTGTTTGACCGTACACATGAATTGATGGTGACAATGGATATCACCTCTTTATATACTAATATTCCACAACATGCCGCCCTTGAGGTTATAAGAAAAGTATTAGATGAGAGAGTGAGACCACACAGAGTCCCCACCAGTTTTATAATTGACCTCCTAGAAATTGCAATGAAACAAAATTTCTTCATTTTTGATGGGGAATATTTTGTGCAGACAAATGGCGTAGCCATGGGGGCAAGCTTCGCCCCAAATTTGGCAATTATTTATATAGACCAATATGAACATGATTTGGTCCTTGGTGAGAACAATCCATATAGAGAGAATATCACATTATGGCGTTGTTATATAGACGACTTGTTCCTCGTGTGGAAATGCCCAAAAGAAGAGCTGATGGCTTTCCACACTTGGCTGAATGGGAAAGATAAGAACGTTCAATTTACTATGGAATATAGCAACCAGGCGATACATTTTTTGGATATCACGATAAAGGAAGAGGAAGGGAGTTTACATACCACTTTATTTAGAAAATCCACAGAGAAGAATACCCTTTTAAGATACTCAAGCCATCACCCGCGCAACCTCAGGGACAATCTGCCATATGGACAGTACCTGAGGTTGCGTAGGAATTGTAGCCGTAAGATAGACTATTTTTCCGAATCATCCATTCTGATGACAAGACTTATGGAAAGGAGTTACCCTAGAAGTTTGGTAAGGAAGGCACGAAAAAGAGCATGGTTTTGTCATAGGGAGGTGCTCCTAGAATCCAGGATAAGGAATGATAATGATGATAGAAGGTTGATATGTGTGACGACCTTTAATACCAGGAGCACGGACATTAAGAGGACCATTAATAATCATTGGCATCTGGTGGCAGAAGATACTGGATTGCCAGACCCCCCATGCATGCCTTTTGCAAGGGTAGGAGTGTTAGAGATTATGTAGTGCACTCTATGCTGAAAAAGAAAAATGTGGAAACACAGACAGTGTTATGGAACCTCCCGCCTTTGGCGGGCAATTATAAATGTGGAGCCTGTAAGGCATGTTCTATGGCTGTAGAAACCAAAGAATGTACATATAACAACTACACTCACACCCTGAAACACCACACCAACTGCAACACCATGGGGGTAATTTATGCCATCCTCTGCCCCTGTGGTTTCATGTACATAGGACAAACAACGCAGAAGGCGAAAAGTCGTATCCTACAGCATTGCAGTAGGGTACATTGCAAGGTACAGGGAGCTCCCGTGGTGGAGCACTTTGTTAAATTCAATCACCATCCTGAAAGCCTCAAGTGGTGGGTAATCGAGAAGGTAACACAGAACCCCCGGGGAGGCACCCGGCTGGTGGGCTGTGGTTTATGACATAGGAGGTATAAGTACATTTAATGGAATTACGAAGTCCTAATTTTGGCGCCTATTCTTATCTCTCTGATAGTCACTTAGAGTATGAATATGATGTCTCTATCACTGCTCCAATGATTTATTGTTTGGCACTTATGGGTTTTCTTTTCGCCTCAGCAGGCTCCATAAGGTCCTAAATTGGTTATTCTATTCTAGATTTATCTTTCTCCTGTTTTGTACCTCTCCGCTAGCCAGCACATGTGCTACTAAGTAAACACGGAAGTAATAATATGGCACGGCGCAGGGGGTGTCTCTCCATCACTACAGACTCTAGCTAGAGTCTATATGCCTCAAAGGGTGGTGTGTTGGGGAGGGGTTCGGGGAGGGGGATGGTGGGTAAGGGGGTGAAGGGGGGGGGGGGGGAGAAATGCAAAAAAATTGGCAAACTCAGTCGTAAGTTGAGATGCACACAAAGATCATGGTTTGATTTGAACCAATATAGCCAAAACAAAAAACAAAATTATAAAAAGCAAAACTGTATTATGCATTTTGAGAACATTGGTGGTGCACGGTTCCAATACATTAAACCTGGGCTAGACTCTCATGTTAGTAAATGGGGAGAATACGTTTAGGTACTTGGAATGTGGCAGGCCTTAATCATAAAAATAAAAGGGCCCAGCTATTTCAATTGACACGTCAGAACCCAGTTGACATAATATGCCTGCAAGAGACACATATAGCATACACAGACAGAGACTTACTCAAATTACCTGGTTATAGCCTCATGGTAACTACATCCCAAACATCCAAAACCAAAGGGGTAGCCATCTTAGCTAAACCTATAATAGGTTCCCCAATTCGTAAATTGGCCGACAAACATGGTAGATGGGTCATAGTTCAGCTACAGTTAGGTATTACTATCTGTGCAATTTATGGCTCAAACCTAGACGAGCCTGATATTTTTCGGGAGCTCGAAATTGAATTGGCTTCCTGGATTGGCCCTCTGATTCTTTGCGGGGACTTTAATATTGATATAGGGCTGCTCGTAGAGAATCACCTGTCTTTAAATTATAAAGGGCGTAAACCGAAGTTATACAGCGCACTAGGGCGGATGATGAAAAGCCATAATCTAGTGGACGTTTGGGGGCTGCTCCGGGGGCCAAACACAGATGGTTTTACTTACTTTTCTTTCCCCCATAATAAGTACGTCCGAATTGATTATATTATGTCATCTATAGAGGAGGGGGACATTATAGAAATAACTAAATCCCCAAAAACAATATCCGACCATAATGCGCTGACCTTCATCTTCGATACTGCCAGTATGGTTAAGCCAAAGACTCAATGGACTTTTGACAGGAGGTTACTGGTTAATCAGGAATATATAACCTATACTAAATCATGGGCCCAGTCTTTTTTTGATTGTAACCAGTTTAGTGCGTCCCGTTTAATAGTATGGGACTGTTTTAAAGCAGCATTGAGGGGAGAAACTATTTCATTTGTAGCTAATAAACGAAAGAATGAAAAGCATATTAACACACAACTTATGCAAGAACTGTCTAATCTCGAGACTCATCATGCCTCCCAAATAAATCAGGCTCAAAGAGGTCAAGTAGATTCTACCCCAGATCCTGGAAAAACTTTAAACAAAATAATGATCTTAAAAATTTAGATCAACAGTATGCTCATTCAAAAAGCTGCTGAAACGTATCAGGCTAATAAGACTAGACTGTATGAATCAGGAGAAAACGTGGGGAAGCAGCTAGCATTACGTACTCGACAAAAACAATCACTGGGCAGTATTAAGAAGATCGAATTCGAGGGTAATGAGCATACAACTCCTAAAGAGATTGTTAAAGTATTCCAAAAGTATTATCAAAAACTTTACGGCAGCGATATCTCACACTCTAATAGCGAAATAACAACATTCTTAAACAATTGGCTCCCAGACCAGGCTTTACATAAAGCTATTGATGACAAGACCAAGGCTAATCTGGATAGAGAAATTACGCTCATTGAAGTGGAGATTGCTTTAGCTGAGCTGGCCAACGGTAAAGCGGCGGGTCCGGATAAAATCCCATTGGATCTATATAAAATCCTTGGTGATCAAATAACCCCTTTTTTGCTTGATCTGTTCCTTGGAGTGCAGTACCACACAACTCCTCCAGAGTCATGGAAGCAAACAAATATAATAATTTTTCATAAAAAGGGCAAACCACCTCACCTTCCTTCTTCATATAGGCCCATATCCTTGATCAACTCCGACTCTAAGCTATATGCTAAAATATCTGCAAACCGGCTGAGTGGGGTCATCGAACATCTTGTGTCCCCGTGGCAACATGGCTTTATCCCCGGCAAGAGTACTACAGACCATACTCGGAGAGCCATAACCCTGTTTGACATCATGGGCGCCACGGGGGGTGAGATGTCGATGATCCTCCTCGATGCCGAAAAGGCATTTGATCCAGTATCATGGCAGTTTCTTTGGAACATCTTGAAAAGTAAAAATTTTGGAAACAACTTTATTAAAGCCATTAAAGCCATCTACACCAACCCCACGGCCAAAATCTCCATAGGCAGCGATGAGTCGGAGTTTATCAAGATACAAAGAGGCACAAGGCAGGGCTGCCCATGTTCCCCGGTTTTATTTGCACTCTATATCGATCCCCTTATTCAGAAGTTATTAACTTCACCTGCAATTCAACCAGTCATCACCGGGTCTTTCTCCACTAAAGTCATGGCATATGCAGACGATGTCGCTGTTATAACCACCAATCCTTCTGAAGCAATTTTTGAAATCGAGACAATCACTCAGGCATTTGGGTTGTATTCAGGGTACTCTTTGAATAGGGACAAAACGGTGGTACTAGCCACTAATACCACTCATTATGAAGGCACACTCAGGGTTAAACAGGCTACATATTTAGGAGTATGCCTCTCTGCGGAGGCAAGCAAGATTAGCAATCTAAATTATTCCCCCTTATTGATAAAATTAAAGGTGATCTTAGAAGGATAGATAGCTTGCACCTGTCGATAATAGGCAGGGCCAATTATGTTAAAATGAATATATTCCCACGGGTTTTATATTTTTTTAGAGCAATCCCTTTACTGCCTGGAGAACACTTTATTAAGACTATTGATTCCCTTATTTCAAAGTTTATTTAGAGTTATGGTAAAATAAGACGGGCCCTCCCTCTGCTGGCGCTACCTCAAGATAGAGGTGGCTTAGCTTTACCGAATTTAAGATTATATCTTTGGGCAACACTAGTACAATATATGGACCCTCTTCTGACTGCTAAACCTGGAGTTTTATCCTCTATAGTTCCATATATTCCGTCGGTATATGATCTTAGCTTGGGTGAGAAATACAAGGGGCTGTTTTTAAGACAGGTAGAACCATCATACTACAAAAAAATCAAATTAAAGACAGTTTTAGATGCACTTGTGGTATGGAAAGCTATCTGTAAACATCTGGATATTCCTACATTTACGAAATATACACCACTATGGCACTGCAAAATCATCTCCCCCATTCTTAACGACATTAGATCTCAGAGGTGGGAGCTCCTAGGTATTAATACAATAGGCGATTTTTTTGGTAACAGCATCCCATCATCTTTTGAGTCTTTCCAAGAAAGATACAACATTCCCGCTTGCGATTTCCTAAAATTCTATCAAATATCGTACAGCATTTGCAATACTACACCAAAAATTCTACTAGATAATATACAATTACTGGACATTATAGGGAAAAACTCTACAAGAATCGGGGTTCTGTATCAGATGTTTATGGCCAACGCTCCTGATGACCTTGAACGTACGGAACAATCTTGGGCCTCGAAATTATTTAACCCCAACGTAGATATAGATCTCTCGCTAGCTCTCTCAGCAAAGTACTTCATAGCTTCTAATTTAAAGGCCCAATATTACAGAATCATATATAATCTATACTATACGCCAGCCAAATTGTTTGCTTGGGGGCTCAGGACTGATGACAATTGTCCTAGATGTAATCAGTCACCTGCAAATCTCTTGCATATGTTCTCTGAATGTCCTGCATTGGCAACAGTCAAGGCTATGATCCTGGAGTATTGGGCCCAAATCTTTGGGCATCGGTTAAGAGACTCTATAACATTGCACTTATTAGGCCATGACGATTCCCTGGATCACAATAGTGAAGAACAGGCGGTACTTTTTCTGGGATATGCCGTACTTCGAATAATTTTGGCAGCTAGATGGAAAGATGTAGAGCCCCCTACCTTTCATATGTGGCTTAGTCGATTTATTGCCATCTATAAACAGGAAATCGCAATTTATGCCACAAGAGGTAGGAAAATGAGGGCAATAGGAAAACAGCTGTGGGAGCCCATTACTAGGTGGTATAATATCGAAAGTGGAAATCATGATTTGGATATATGATTGTGTATTTTGATACTTTGTTTCTTTTCTTCTCCCTTCCTTTTCACCTTTTTTCCTTATTAACTATCTGATCTTCCGTGTTTCTGGCTTTGCATCATGACGCTGTTCGGTATGGTTAAAATGTATATGCTTTTGGTTGCTTTTACTTTCAATCCCTTAGTATATCTTTAATTCACGGATGTTCCATATGCTTTAGGTATTTTATTGGTTACTCACTTCAACATATGACATGCTTGCACGTTGTACTCCATGCATACTTTACTTATCTGCATTGTTTATTTTAGTAACTTGTTTTGCTTGTCTGAATTTGCCAATGAATAAATAAAAAAATAAAAAATAAAAAAAACAATAATCAACAAACTAACAACCATACCAGAAGTTATTAGTACTATATTAGAGGATGTTAAGGCAACTCTCAAAAGGGATCAAAGTTGGAAAATAGATGATAATGAAGGTATAAGTTGTATAACTCGAACTAAACACATTAACAAGGATTACTAACCAGTACAAACTGAGTTGGAAGTTAAAAATCAATCATCCATCACAACTCTACTTAATACTCAAGAGGACACTAAAAAAAATAAAAGTGGAAAATCCAAAAAACAATTAGTGGAAAATGATAAAGGGGATAATGATGATGAGGACAAAACTGATCTGGACAAGAACCCGGTCAAAATGACAAAAAGGCACAAGAAAAAATTACGCAAAGCACAAAATAAAGCAAAGGTGCAGGATCAAGGAGATCAAGGGTCATACGAGGGAACATTGCAAAATAAACTCAATAAGGGAAACAAGGGAAAATTACATTTAAGGGAAACAGCGATGGATATAGGTAATGACCCATTAACAAAATCGATTGCAACAAAAACGAAGTATTATGATATTTTTACTCAACATGGAAAATACATGAACATGGATAATGACCTGAAAAATAAGACTGCAACAGATAAGAAATCTGAAAGTGACACAGCTTATTTTTTAAGTGACACAGTAGATCTTGCTCCTGATAAAGCCTCTAAAATCTGGAAAAATTTCATAATAAATGAGCATCTCGACCATAAGATCAGAACTGACAGCATGGAAAAATTGCTCAAAAAGGAAACCCTGATTGGCACACAATCAAAAAGTTGCCACACAATGAATTCAGTAAAACAGGAAATAGGCAAGACTGTGCTAGAAAAAGATAATTCAGGCCCACTGAATGCTGATATCATTGAACAACAAACATTGACACAAACTTTAAACAAAGAAACAAATATTAAACAACTTTCATCCATTGTACCGGTAAAATAAATATTGGAACAAACTCTAAACGAAGAAACAAAAATAAAACAACTTTCATCCATCGAACCGGTAAAACCGCTGGAAGCAATTGATCTAATAGAGGATGTGGCCGACTCAACAAAAAGAGACCAAATAGTAATAGTTAGAAGTGGTAACAACAAACGACTTATAAACATAGTTAAAAAGGAACTGAATATAAACAACGAAAGGTTCAAGGAAAATCAGAGGAAGGAACAACTAATCCTTAAGCCAGTATATGAGTCCAGAGGACATCAAGTATTCGTTAAATAGAGGCAACCTTTTGTGCCTATTTAAATCGGTTCCATCTCTAGCAAATCTGACAACTAAAGTAATAGATTGTGTTGGCTTCCTACAAAATCCAGAAGGCTTACTGCCACAAACAGTGCTAACAGTCACATCCCCTGCTGTAGCAGAACAAATTATGAAGGAAGAAGATATCTTTCGTAGTTGGGGAATAGTGATCAGTAAAGTTATGCCAAAAGAATACCCCACAGGAAATTTGCCAAGTTCTGAGAAAGAAAAAAAGGGGCAACCATCCTTCTCTGTGCCAAAAAATCCAATTCAACAAATAGATAGAGGAGTCGCAAATCAATATGATGACAAAAGGGAAGAGAAGGAAAATGGGATAAATGATTCATGGATCAAAATGGCCCTACATGGAAATAATAAACAATGACAAGTAAATCAGGAAACATCTGTTGAAAATGTATATAATGGCAATACAGCTATAACAATTTGCTCTTGGAACATAAATGGTATAGGCAAAAAAATGGATAATATAACTCAATTACTTAATTATTATTATAATTTATAATCCATGGCTATAAAGGATATTATGAACCTGCTATTAAGCAAAACAATTATGGACGCCCCTCTGGCGGCCTAGCAATTTTCATTTCAATTGATCTAAATGCGGAACATGTGGAACTAGTCACAAACAGCTGTAACGTTCTGTCTGTATTGCTAAAATACAAGATTTATGAACAAAAAAGATCGCTAAAGTTGGTTAATATATACATTCCACCAACATTTACTTCTAGGAAGACCATGTGTACTACTCTGTCCACCTACTTGGTAGAGCAAATAATAGAGGAACCCTTTATGGATTTTATTATTACAGGATATTTCAATCTAAATCTCCTAGTGCCATTTACAAGAGATAAGGTGACATGGTCACAAGATCACCAATGGTTAATTCTGGTTCAAGTATTAGAAACCTCAATTAAACCGAGACAAAATCAAATAGGTCTAAATTTTCTGAAGGATATGGAAGCTTTTGGGCTACGAATATATAATGGTAGATTCCCAACGGATTCGCCTCCGGCATGGTCTTGCTATACCCATAACACCAAATCTCGTATTGACTATACTATGGTATCATTGAATATTTTCAACAACTGTACTTCATACAATTTAAAGAAGGTCCCAGAGAGTGATCACAGTCAGCAAATTATCACCACATCATTTATAAATAAAAAACATCAAATTTATTTAACAACGCAAGGTCAAATTGGAACCATTAATTACCGGAAATTAAACTGGGAAACAAACAACAAACGATTGACCAGTGATCTGGCCTTAAAACTGGCTAGGGAATGTTTGGAAGAAACACCAGTTATATCAACAAATGATCAATGGGCTAGTTTCATTTCTAAACTACCTACTCATAATGGTAACCATATTGACCCCAGAGACAGCTATGTGACTCGAGCAGTAAAAAGGGTAACCCATATTAACCTTCCATATGTAGTACAGAAAATAAAACAAACTAGAAATCAGGAAAGAGCTGAAAAAGTTCCCCAATAAAGAAGAAACAAAAACCGCTTTAAAGGAGTTAAATCAAAACTTAAGGAAATTAATCTGGAATGAAAAAATGGCAGCTAATAAGGATCTTTGGACTCAAATGTTTTATGCCAGTGACCAAGGAAACTCAAGGGAGTTTTGGAAGTTGATAAATAGCCTAACTAGGCCGGATAAAGCAGTAGTCTCATCAGTACTAACTGAGACGGAATGGGTGAATTTTTTGGGGCACCATCTAAACCCACATTGCTCGTGGAAAGAAACTCTAATTCCAAGACAAGAAATTGATCTCCAAATAACACAAGAACAAGTTGCTAAGCTAATAAAGAAACAGAAAGATGGAGCACCAGGGCCAACTGGTATACCCTTTGCCCTGTATAAAGAGGATCCTGACGTATGGGCAGAACTTCTTGTAAGGAACTTCAAATAAGTAGTCAGGAAAGGGGTGATACCGGAAAGCTGGAGAGAGTCTTTAATATCCCCCATATACAAAAAAAGAGATTGGACGTTGCTGGAAAACTATCGATTAATAATACAGGACACCAATGCAAAATTATTTGCAGGGCTTTTATTAAAAACTTTATCTGACTGGGTAAAGAATAACGTGGTCCTTGATACAACTCAAGACGCAATTAATGTAAGTCTTATTGTTAGCATAAGCAGATTCCACTTAAACAGATTAAATCTGTACCTGAGAGATGTGTAATTTGCAAACAGCAATATTAATTGCAACAAACCCAACTGTCAGGACTGGCCAAGCTGCGCCACCTAAATCCCTGAACTACAACTCCCAGAAATCTAGTGTGGGGGCGGGGCGCCATAAAAGTAGGGCGGCCTCGCATCACGTTGTTCGTGATTTTGTGTATTCTCCTGTGTTTGGGAGAGTCTGGAGAAGAGTGCGTGGTGAAAGACTTCGTAGGAGGAATTGGGTTTTGATTTAACTGCAGGCGCGTGAGCGCGCAGAGACTTGAGAAGCGCTTTTGAAGTGAAGCCTCGAAGCGCGAGGTCGGCGCTTTTCTGTCCTTTTTTCCCGAAGCGCGAGGTCGGCGCTTTCAGTCCTTTTTTCCGTAGCGCGAGGTCAGCGCGTCCTGAATATTTGAATCCTCGCTGGAGAGACGAGAATTGTCTGGAGCTAAAGGCTGGCGAGAAATTAAGTCCGGAGATTGGAGGAACCCGAGTAACAGCGGCGACAGTACTGTGAGTCCTTGAAATACGCGTGAGATTTAACGCGTTAGTTGCCTAAGCTGTGGTGTAGTCAATAAAAGCGCCTGAACGTTTAAAGTTGCTTTGAAGGATTTTGTTGGCATTCAGTGAGAACGGAGTACGGCGGATTAAAGGGTCTGCGTACTTCCGTTACGAAGAAAGACACTAGTGCTTATTTAAGCAAGTGCCAAAGCGGAAGGTAGTGGGGGGAGATCCTACACCTTTCCGTTTTTGGAGTGGAATAAATAAAAGGAAAGCTGGGTGTGAAATAGAGAGCGGAAGACAGTAGTAGGAGCTACGTCTTACCGTGTCCTTCAGAAAGCATATGGAGAGTATTGTATATAGGTGAACAGACTTATTTGCTGAAGAGGATTGTTGTGGAATTCACATGGGATTTTTGGGGTTCTTCACATGATTATAATTTGAACTCACTTCAACACAAGGCAGGGTAGGTTCATTACTAATAGAGAGCATTATCTGTGATTCTGGGAGAGGCTAGACAATAACAGTGTTTGTGTTCTTTAGGGACCATTGTGGCGAACATCAACATTAAGGAATACAGGGAGGAGGAGGAGCATTCTTCTTTATGTAAAGGTGAACCTTTATGCTTACTTAGTGAAACAAAGAGAGTGTAGGGGTTCAAGGTAAATCCGAATAACCTGTATGATTGTTTTCTTGTCTTCCAGCTGTCCCTTCCCTGCAGCCCCCTTCCGTCCCCTCCTTGTTTGTTTTCTGTTTTCCCTCGCCCTATCACTCGAACACGCTGTGTTACTATTACTAGCGTGTTGGTGAGATCGGGAGGTGGAGTCATATGTGCATCAACCGGATCCGGCAGCGTGGAGTCTGACACCAACACAAACAGATCAAAGGCCAGACGTTCTTGATCTCACTTTTATATCACAAGTTTATTTACAGAATCCTAAAATAAGTGATCAAAGAAAAACTGCAAGATGCAGTGGACAGAAAGAAGAAAAAGGGGGTGCTCAAGTGAATTGAAAGGAAATTTAGCTCAAAGGGCAGAATGAAAATGATTCAGTGCAACTAAAAAACACAATTTTTCAGTTGAACAAACAAAGGCCTACCCATACATTTGTATATACATCAATTATAACAAACACAATGAGCGGGGCGGGTGGGGCGGGGGGAAGATGAAGGTGTAGGCCTTGAGTTAGGGGGATAGTCGTTGACGTTTCGACCCGGGAGCAAAAAGGGGCGGTTTCAAGGCCTTTGCTGCGGGTCTTCTTCAGGACAGGGATGGGAGGGGCGGGTTGTGGGGCTGGACCAAGGAACCTAAAAGTTAATTCGTTTAAATTAGATTTGCTGTTCCTATACAGACGTTCTAATGAATTTACATGAATAGTGTTGGGTACATTACCAAGGGTAAAACCAAGGGGTCACGTCAATACAATTTGTACGGGCCACCTGAAAAGGACAAAAAACATACTCAGTGCCCATCTACAAAAAGCACTGTCGTCTAATGTCCAAAACACCCAATGGCAGTTGATTTACTCAAAAAATTGACTCACCTAATATAGATGTGTCAAGAAAACCAAACGATGGAATTGGTGATTACTCCGCGTATTTTTTATACGTTTCTAAATACAAGAAGGGGGAGGGAATATGATGTAATTCCCAAACGCCAAATATTCAATCAACTGAGTCAATCCGGCAATTGTGGTAGAAAATCACTCACCCACGCCTTAATCCACAGACGTCTGAGCGGAGGATCAATTCGCTACAGGCAATCAAATGGAAGGGGAGGGGGGCAAACCCACACAAAGCACCAAGGCTGATAATTTTGGCATCCTATGTTAAAGAGGAAAATGACCGAGGTCAATGTAGTATAAATCGGCAATTTTAAATAATATAATAACAGCAGTTATACTAGCGTTCGGAACCAAACAAATGCTTAATTACCTCAATCAGGTTGCTCCATATAATGAGGTTTCTTTAAGCCGAGGTCTGAATAACTGGAGCGCTTCTCTGTATGAGACAAAAAAGCAGAGGGGGGCCGTTGTCAAACTCACTCCATTCGCGATTAATAAGTTTAAAGGACAGGGACCTGGACACGCATTCACCAAGTAAATACCTTAGTCGAAGTGCACCGTAAGGAGAAATCTATTCCGCGTTCTTCAGGTGAAGTCGGGCAGCGTCTTAGCCGAGTTTACAAAAACAAGGGGGCGTGTCCTAAGTTGCACGCAACGTAACGTGAGGTCACATGGTATCCCGCACTATCACTGTGTTTTGGCACTGGTTGAATGAAGATAGAAAGAGGGCTGCATTCGTGATGCCCATCAATTCGAGAGTGGCAATTCGTCCACCTACTTGTATGTTAGCTAGTTAATCCAACATCGCGCAACAATAGCGAGAGTGCGTTGTTAAATCAAAATTAGCATAAAAATTGCAAGGCAAGTCTGCTCAAAGCTCTATGAAAATGGTGCCAGGTGATTGTAGTGAATGTGACATACCGATACAGAATGCATTCGTTATCTGTATCCCATATACAATACATGGTACAAAGTAGTGTCATACAATTTATACATGAAAATATGGCTAATCAATACCTGATGGAAAAAATGGTATTTATTTCGATTGACTGCATAGAGTGTAAGTCAAAACGATACATTCTATACAATACGATACTGTATACATAAGTGTCCATATCTATGACCAGATCCCTGGGCAGAAGACGTTATGTACATATATACAAATCCACAGTTATACGAATCATATACAAAAAAATACAGATTACACATCAATGAACAAAAATGAAGATATATATAATGTCATAGCTCTAACAGTAGTTAATGCCCAATAATGCTCTCAAGGGCAATAAACATCTATGCCTAACTAATACTCTCAATGAGAAAAGATATCAACCATTGGTGATCGAAGCCATCTGTCTGATGACTTCCTCCTGCTCATTCAGTCCCCTATTCACTGTATCGAAGAGGTGCATCCATTTACATTCTTGAGTGCTGATGACATTAGCAAAATTGGCTCCCCGGGGGTTCTGTGTTACCTTCTCGATTACCCACCACTTGTGGCTTTCAGGATGGTGATTGAATTTAACAAAGTGCTCCACCAAGGGAGCTCCCTGTACCTTGCAACATACCCTATTGCAATGCTGTAGGATACGACTTTTCGGCTTCTGCGTTGTTTGTCCTATGTACATGAAGCCACAGGGGCAGAGGATGGCATAAATTACCCCCCTGGTGTTGCAGTTGGTGCTGTGTTTTAGGGTGTGAGTATAGTTGTTATATGTACATTCTTTTGTTTTTACAGCCATAGAACATGCCTTACAGGCTCCACATTTATAATGGCCCGCCAAAGGCGGGAGGTTCCATAACACTGTCTGTGTTTCCACATTTTTCTTTTTTAGCATAGAGTGCACTACATAATCTCTAACACTCCTACCCTTGCGAAAGGCATGCATGGGGGGGTCTGGCAATCCAGTATCTTCTGCCACCAGATGCCAATGATTATTAATGATCCTCTTAATGTCCGTGCTCCTGGTATTAAAGGTCGTCACACATATCAACCTTCTATCATCATTATCATTCCTTATCCTGGGTTCTAGGAGCACCTTCCTATGACAAAACCATGCTCTTTTTCGTGCCTTCCTTACCAAACTTCTAGGGTAACCCTTTTCCATAAGTCTTGTCATCAGTATGGATGATTCGGAAAAATAGTCTATCTTATGGCTACAATTCTTACGCAACATCAGGAACTGTCCATATGGCAAACTTTACGGCAGCGATATCTCACACTCTAATAGCGAAATAACAGCATTCTTAAACAATTGGCTCCCAGACCAGGCTTTACATAAAGCTATTGATGACAAGACCAAGGCTAATCTGGATAGAGAAATTACGCTCATTGAAGTGGAGATTGCTTTAGCTGAGCTGGCCAACGGTAAAGCGGCGGGTCCGGATAAAATCCCATTGGATCTATATAAAATCCTTGGTGATCAAATAACCCCTTTTTTGCTTGATCTGTTCCTTGGAGTGCAGTACCACACAACTCCTCCAGAGTCATGGAAGCAAACAAATATAATAATTTTTCATAAAAAGGGCAAACCACCTCACCTTCCTTCTTCATATAGGCCCATATCCTTGATCAACTCCGACTCTAAGCTATATGCTAAAATATCTGCAAACCGGCTGAGTGGGGTCATCGAACATCTTGTGTCCCCGTGGCAACATGGCTTTATCCCCGGCAAGAGTACTACAGACCATACTCGGAGAGCCATAACCCTGTTTGACATCATGGGTGCCACGGGGGGTGAGATGTCGATGATCCTCCTCGATGCCGAAAAGGCATTTGATCGAGTATCATGGCAGTTTCTTTGGAACATCTTGAAAAGTAAAAATTTTGGAAACAACTTTATTAAAGCCATTAAAGCCATCTACACCAACCCCACGGCCAAAATCTCCATAGGCAGCGATGAGTCGGAGTTTATCAAGATACAAAGAGGCACAAGGCAGGGCTGCCCATGTTCCCCGGTTTTATTTGCACTCTATATCGATCCCCTTATTCAGAAGTTATTAACTTCACCTGCAATTCAACCAGTCATCACCGGGTCTTTCTCCACTAAAGTCATGGCATATGCAGACGATGTCGCTGTTATAACCACCAATCCTTCTGAAGCAACTTTTTGAAATCGAGACAATCACTCAGGCATTTGGGTTGTATTCAGGGTACTCTTTGAATAGGGACAAAACGGTGGTACTAGCCACTAATACCACTCATTATGAAGGCACACTCAGGGTTAAACAGGCTACATATTTAGGAGTATGCCTCTCTGCGGAGGCAAGCAAGATTAGCAATCTAAATTATTCCCCCTTATTGATAAAATTAAAGGTGATCTTAGAAGGATAGATAGCTTGCACCTGTCGATAATAGGCAGGGCCAATTATGTTAAAATGAATATATTCCCACGGGTTTTATATTTTTTTAGAGCAATCCCTTTACTGCCTGGAGAACACTTTATTAAGACTATTGATTCCCTTATTTCAAAGTTTATTTAGAGTTATGGTAAAATAAGACGGGCCCTCCCTCTGCTGGCGCTACCTCAAGATAGAGGTGGCTTAGCTTTACCGAATTTAAGATTATATCTTTGGGCAACACTAGTACAATATATGGACCCTCTTCTGACTGCTAAACCTGGAGTTTTAACCTCTATAGTTCCATATATTCCGTCGGTATATGATCTTAGCTTGGGTGAGAAATACATGGGGCTGTTTTTAAGACAGGTAGAACCATCATACTACAAAAAAATCAAATTAAAGACAGTTTTAGATGCACTTGTGGTATGGAAAGCTATCTGTAAACATCTGGATATTCCTACATTTACGAAATATACACCACTATGGCACTGCAAAATCATCTCCCCCATTCTTAACGACATTAGATCTCAGAGGTGGGAGCTCCTAGGTATTAATACAATAGGCGATTTTTTTGGTAACAGCATCCCATCATCTTTTGAGTCTTTCCAAGAAAGATACAACATTCCCGCTTGCGATTTCCTAAAATTCTATCAAATATCGTACAGCATTTGCAATACTACACCAAAAATTCTACTAGATAATATACAATTACTGGACATTATAGGGAAAAACTCTACAAGAATCGGGGTTCTGTATCAGATGTTTATGGCCAACGCTCCTGATGACCTTGAACGTACGGAACAATCTTGGGCCTCGAAATTATTTAACCCCAACGTAGATATAGATCTCTCGCTAGCTCTCTCAGCAAAGTACTTCATAGCTTCTAATTTAAAGGCCCAATATTACAGAATCATATATAATCTATACTATACGCCAGCCAAATTGTTTGCTTGGGGGCTCAGGACTGATGACAATTGTCCTAGATGTAATCAGTCACCTGCAAATCTCTTGCATATGTTCTCTGAATGTCCTGCATTGGCAACAGTCAAGGCTATGATCCTGGAGTATTGGGCCCAAATCTTTGGGCATCGGTTAAGAGACTCTATAACATTGCACTTATTAGGCCATGACGATTCCCCGGATCACAATAGTGAAGAACAGGCGGTACTTTTTCTGGGATATGCCGTACTTCGAATAATTTTGGCAGCTAGATGGAAAGATGTAGAGCCCCCTACCTTTCATATGTGGCTTAGTCGATTTATTGCCATCTATAAACAGGAAATCGCAATTTATGCCACAAGAGGTAGGAAAATGAGGGCAATAGGAAAACAGCTGTGGGAGCCCATTACTAGGTGGTATAATATCGAAAGTGGAAATCATGATTTGGATATATGATTGTGTATTTTGATACTTTGTTTCTTTTCTTCTCCCTTCCTTTTCACCTTTTTTCCTCATTAACTATCTGATTTTCCGTGTTTCTGGCTTTGCATCATGACGCTGTTCGGTATGGTTAAAATGTATATGCTTTTGGTTGCTTTTACTTTCAATCCCTTAGTATATCTTTAATTCACGGATGTTCCATATGCTTTAGGTATTTTATTGGTTACTCACTTCAACATATGACATGCTTGCACGTTGTACTCCATGCATACTTTACTTATCTGCATTGTTTATTTTAGTAACTTGTTTTGCTTGTCTGAATTTGCCAATGAATAAATAAAAAAATAAAAAATAAAAAAAACAATAATCAACAAACTAACAACCATACCAGAAGTTATTAGTACTATATTAGAGGATGTTAAGGCAACTCTCAAAAGGGATCAAAGTTGGAAAATAGATGATAATGAAGGTATAAGTTGTATAACTCGAACTAAACACATTAACAAGGATTACTAACCAGTACAAACTGAGTTGGAAGTTAAAAATCAATCATCCATCACAACTCTACTTAATACTCAAGAGGACACTAAAAAAAACAAAAGTGGAAAATCCAAAAAACAATTAGTGGAAAATGATAAAGGGGATAATGATGATGAGGACAAAACTGATCTGGACAAGAACCCGGTCAAAATGACAAAAAGGCACAAGAAAAAATTACGCAAAGCACAAAATAAAGCAAAGGTGCAGGATCAAGGAGATCAAGGGTCATACGAGGGAACATTGCAAAATAAACTCAATAAGGGAAACAAGGGAAAATTACATTTAAGGGAAACAGCGATGGATATAGGTAATGACCCATTAACAAAATCGATTGCAACAAAAACGAAGTATTATGATATTTTTACTCAACATGGAAAATACATGAACATGGATAATGACCTGAAAAATAAGACTGCAACAGATAAGAAATCTGAAAGTGACACAGCTTATTTTTTAAGTGACACAGTAGATCTTGCTCCTGATAAAGCCTCTAAAATCTGGAAAAATTTCATAATAAATGAGCATCTCGACCATAAGATCAGAACTGACAGCATGGAAAAATTGCTCAAAAAGGAAACCCTGATTGGCACACAATCAAAAAGTTGCCACACAATGAATTCAGTAAAACAGGAAATAGGCAAGACTGTGCTAGAAAAAGATAATTCAGGCCCACTGAATGCTGATATCATTGAACAACAAACATTGACACAAACTTTAAACAAAGAAACAAATATTAAACAACTTTCATCCATTGTACCGGTAAAATAAATATTGGAACAAACTCTAAACGAAGAAACAAAAATAAAACAACTTTCATCCATCGAACCGGTAAAACCGCTGGAAGCAATTGATCTAATAGAGGATGTGGCCGACTCAACAAAAAGAGACCAAATAGTAATAGTTAGAAGTGGTAACAACAAACGACTTATAAACATAGTTACAAAGGAACTGAATATAAACAACGAAAGGTTCAAGGAAAATCAGAGGAAGGAACAACTAATCCTTAAGCCAGTATATGAGTCCAGAGGACATCAAGTATTCGTTAAATAGAGGCAACCTTTTGTGCCTATTTAAATCGGTTCCATCTCTAGCAAATCTGACAACTAAAGTAATAGATTGTGTTGGCTTCCTACAAAATCCAGAAGGCTTACTGCCACAAACAGTGCTAACAGTCACATCCCCTGCTGTAGCAGAACAAATTATGAAGGAAGAAGATATCTTTCGTAGTTGGGGAATAATGATCAGTAAAGTTATGCCAAAAGAATACCCCACACCACTCTTAAAAGCAGGAAATTTGCCAAGTTCTGAGAAAGAAAAAAAGGGGCAACCATCCTTCTCTGTGCCAAAAAATCCAATTCAACAAATAAATAGAGGAGTCGCAAATCAATTTGATGACAAAAGGGAAGAGAAGGAAAATGGGATAAATGATTCATGGATCAAAATGGCCCTACATGGAAATAATAAACAATGACAAGTAAATCAGGAAACATCTGTTGAAAATGTATATAATGGCAATACAGCTATAACAATTTGCTCTTGGAACATAAATGGTATAGGCAAAAACATGGATAATATAACTCAATTACTTAATTATTATTATAATTTATAATCCATGGCTATAAAGGATATTATGAACCTGCTATTAAGCAAAACAATTATGGACGCCCCTCTGGCGGCCTAGCAATTTTCATTTCAATTGATCTAAATGCGGAACATGTGGAACTAGTCACAAACAGCTGTAATGTTCTGTCTGTATTGCTAAAATACAAGATTTATGAACAAAAAAGATCGCTAAAGTTGGTTAATATATACATTCCACCAACATTTACTTCTAGGAAGACCATGTGTACTACTCTGTCCACCTACTTGGTAGAGCAAATAATAGAGGAACCCTTTATGGATTTTATTATTACAGGATATTTCAATCTAAATCTCCTAGTGCCATTTACAAGAGATAAGGTGACATGGTCACAAGATCACCAATGGTTAATTCTGGTTCAAGTATTAGAAACCTCAATTAAACCGAGACAAAATCAAATAGGTCTAAATTTTCTGAAGGATATGGAAGCTTTTGGGCTACGAATATATAATGGTAGATTCCCAACGGATTCGCCTCCGGCATGGTCTTGCTATACCCATAACACCAAATCTCGTATTGACTATACTATGGTATCATTGAATATTTTCAACAACTGTACTTCATACAATTTAAAGAAGGTCCCAGAGAGTGATCACAGTCAGCAAATTATCACCACATCATTTATAAATAAAAAACATCAAATTTATTTAACAACGCAAGGTCAAATTGGAACCATTAATTACCGGAAATTAAACTGGGAAACAAACAACAAACGATTGACCAGTGATCTGGCCTTAAAACTGGCTAGGGAATGTTTGGAAGAAACACCAGTTATATCAACAATTGATCAATGGGCTAGTTTCATTTCTAAACTACCTACTCATAATGGTAACCATATTGACCCCAGAGACAGCTATGTGACTCGAGCAGTAAAAAGGGTAACCCATATTAACCTTCCATATGTAGTACAGAAAATAAAACAAACTAGAAATCAGGAAAGAGCTGAAAAAGTTCCCCAATAAAGAAGAAACAAAAACCGCTTTAAAGGAGTTAAATCAAAACTTAAGGAAATTAATCTGGAATGAAAAAATGGCAGCTAATAAGGATCTTTGGACTCAAATGTTTTATGCCAGTAACCAAGGAAACTCAAGGGAGTTTTGGAAGTTGATAAATAGCCTAACTAGGCCGGATAAAGCAGTAGTCTCATCAGTACTAACTGAGACGGAATGGGTGAATTTTTTGGGGCACCATCTAAACCCACATTGCTCGTGGAAAGAAACTCTAATTCCAAGACAAGAAATTGATCTCCAAATAACACAAGAACAAGTTGCTAAGCTAATAAAGAAACAGAAAGATGGAGCACCAGGGCCAACTGGTATACCCGTTGCCCTGTATAAAGAGGATCCTGACGTATGGGCAGAACTTCTTGTAAGGAACTTCAAATAAGTAGTCAGGAAAGGGGTGATACCGGAAAGCTGGAGAGAGTCTTTAATATCCCCCATATACAAAAAAAGAGATTGGACGTTGCTGGAAAACTATCGATTAATAATACAGGACACCAATGCAAAATTATTTGCAGGGCTTTTATTAAAAACTTTATCTGACTGGGTAAAGAATAACGTGGTCCTTGATACAACTCAAGACGCAATTAATGTAAGTCTTATTGTTAGCATAAGCAGATTCCACTTAAACAGATTAAATCTGTACCTGAGAGATGTGTAATTTGCAAACAGCAATATTAATTGCAACAAACCCAACACAAACAGATCAAAGGCCAGACGTTCTTGATCTCACTTTTATATCACAAGTTTATTTACAGAATCCTAAAATAAGTGATCAAAGAAAAACTGCAAGATGCAGTGGACAGAAAGAAGAAAAAGGGGGTGCTCAAGTGAATTGAAAGGAAATTTAGCTCAAAGGGCAGAATGAAAATGATTCAGTGCAACTAAAAAACACAATTTTTCAGTTGAACAAACAAAGGCCTACCCATACATTTGTATATACATCAATTATAACAAACACAATGAGCGGGGCGGGTGGGGGGGGGAAGATGAAGGTGTAGGCCTTGAGTTAGGGGGATAGTCGTCGACGTTTCGACCCGGGAGCAAAAAGGGGCGGTTTCAAGGCCTTTGCTGCGGGTCTTCTTCAGGACAGGGATGGGAGGGGCGGGTTGTGGGGGCTGGACCAAGGAACCTAAAAGTTAATTCGTTTAAATTAGATTTGCTGTTCCTATACAGACGTTCTAATGAATTCACATGAATAGTGTTGGGTACATTACCAAGGGTAAAACCAAGGGGTCACGTCAATACAATTTGTACGGGCCACCTGAAAAGGACAAAAAACATACTCAGTGCCCATCTACAAAAAGCACTGTCGTCTAATGTCCAAAACACCCAATGGCAGTTGATTTACTCAAAAAATTGACTCACCTAATATAGATGTGTCAAGAAAACCAAACGATGGAATTGGTGATTACTCCGCGTATTTTTTATACGTTTCTAAATACAAGAAGGGGGAGGGAATATGATGTAATTCCCAAACGCCAAATATTCAATCAACTGAGTCAATCCGGCAATTGTGGTAGAAAATCACTCACCCACGCCTTAATCCACAGACGTCTGAGCGGAGGATCAATTCGCTACAGGCAATCAAATAGAAGGGGAGGGGAGGGGGGCAAACCCACACAAAGCACCAAGGCTGATAATTTTGGCATCCTATGTTAAAGAGGAAAACGACCGAGGTCAATGTAGTATAAATCGGCAATTTTAAATAATATAATAACAGCAGTTATACTAGCGTTCGGAACCAAACAAATGCTTAATTACCTCAATCAGGTTGCTCCATATAATGAGGTTTCTTTAAGCCGAGGTCTGAATAACTGGAGCGCTTCTCTGTATGAGACAAAAAAGCAGAGGGGGGCCGTTGTCAAACTCACTCCATTCGTGATTAATAAGTTTAAAGGACAGGGACCTGGACACGCATTCACCAAGTAAATACCTTAGTCGAAGTGCACCGTAAGGAGAAATCTATTCCGCGTTCTTCAGGTGAAGTCGGGCAGCGTATTAGCCGAGTTTACAAAAACAAGGGGGCGTGTCCTAAGTTGCACGCAACGTAACGTGAGGTCACATGGTATCCCGCACTATCACTGTGTTTTGGCACTGGTTGAATGAAGATAGAAAGAGGGCTGCATTCGTGATGCCCATCAATTCGAGAGTGGCAATTCGTCCACCTACTTGTATGTTAGCTAGTTAATCCAACATCGCGCAACAATAGCGAGAGTGCGTTGTTAAATCAAAATTAGCATAAAAATTGCAAGGCAAGTCTGCTCAAAGCTCTATGAAAATGGTGCCAGGTGATTGTAGTGAATGTGACATACCGATACAGAATGCATTCGTTATCTGTATCCCATATACAATACATGGTACAAAGTAGTGTCATACAATTTATACATGAAAATATGGCTAATCAATACCTGATGGAAAAAATGGTATTTATTTCGATTGACTGCATAGAGTGTAAGTCAAAACGATACATTCTATACAATACGATACTGTATACATAAGTGTCCATATCTATGACCAGATCCCTGGGCAGAAGACGTTATGTACATATATACAAATCCACAGTTATACGAATCATATACAAAAAAATACAGATTACACATCAATGAACAAAAATGAAGATATATATAATGTCATAGCTCTAACAGTAGTTAATGCCCAATAATGCTCTCAAGGGCAATAAACATCTATGCCTAACTAATACTCTCAATGAGAAAAGATATCAACTATTGGTGATCGAAGCCATCTGTCTGATGACTTCCTCCTGCTCATTCAGTCCCCTATTCACTGTATCGAAGAGGTGCA
Source organism: Lissotriton vulgaris (assembly GCF_964263255.1). Lineage (NCBI taxonomy): Eukaryota > Metazoa > Chordata > Amphibia > Caudata > Salamandridae > Lissotriton > Lissotriton vulgaris. The sequence continues at coordinate 16,726 of NW_028244445.1, read as the reverse complement.
TCCATTTACATTCTTGAGTGCTGATGACATTAGCAAAATTGGCTCCCCGGGGGTTCTGTGTTACCTTCTCGATTACCCACCACTTGAGGCTTTCAGGATGGTGATTGAATTTAACAAAGTGCTCCACCAAGGGAGCTCCCTGTACCTTGCAACATACCCTACTGCAATGCTGTAGGATACGACTTTTCGGCTTCTGCGTTGTTTGTCCTATGTACATGAAGCCACAGGGGCAGAGGATGGCATAAATTACCCCCCTGGTGTTGCAGTTGGTGCTGTGTTTTAGGGTGTGAGTATAGTTGTTATATGTACATTCTTTTGTTTTTACAGCCATAGAACATGCCTTACAGGCTCCACATTTATAATGGCCCGCCAAAGGCGGGAGGTTCCATAACACTGTCTGTGTTTCCACATTTTTCTTTTTTAGCATAGAGTGCACTACATAATCTCTAACACTCCTACCCTTGCGAAAGGCATGCATGGGGGGGTCTGGCAATCCAGTATCTTCTGCCACCAGATGCCAATGATTATTAATGATCCTCTTAATGTCCGTGCTCCTGGTATTAAAGGTCGTCACACATATCAACCTTCTATCATCATTATCAGTCCTTATCCTGGGTTCTAGGAGCACCTTCCTATGACAAAACCATGCTCTTTTTCGTGCCTTCCTTACCAAACTTCTAGGGTAACCCTTTTCCATAAGTCTTGTCATCAGTATGGATGATTCGGAAAAATAGTCTATCTTATGGCTACAATTCTTACGCAACATCAGGAACTGTCCATATGGCAGATTGTCCCTGAGGTTGCGAGGGGGATGGCTTGAGTATCTTAAAAGGGTATTCTTCTCTGTGGATTTTCTAAATAAGGTGGTATGTAAACTCCCTTCCTCTTCCTTTATCGTGATATCCAAAAAATGTATCGCCTGGTTGCTATATTCCATAGTAAATTGGATGTTCTTATCTTTCCCATTCAGCCAAGTGTGGAAAGCCATCAGCTCTTCTTTTGGGCATTTCCACACGAGGAACACGTTGTCTATATAACGACTCCATAATGTGATATTCTCCCTATATGGATTGTTCTCACCAAGGACCAAATCATGTTCATACTGGTCTATATAAATAATTGCCAAATTTGGGGCGAAGCATCCCTATTCTGGATAACAATAGCCCCGCCTTTGTCAGCGGGCTTGATCACTATATCCTGATTCTTATTCAGATTTTCCAAAGCTGTGCGTTCTTGTCTGGAACTCCATCAATTCTTTTGGAAGGTGCGTTTAAAACACTACTTCAATAAAACACCACATCAACCTGTATTCAGTAGTACTGGGTTAAGACCACCTTCAACTTTTACACCACCCTCCCAAATGATGTCACATAGATTGTTGGCTTATGAAAAAATGGTGATGGGGACGTTAACAAATTACTTACTGATAGGAAATATGTAAAATATAATATTTCCAGAGAAGACCGCACAGCTTTGGAAAATCTGACTAAGAATCAGGATATAGTGATCAAGCCCGCCGACAAAGGCATGCTTATAAAACAGAGATTCTCAATCAATTGTCAGTTGCGGGCAATTACATGAAACTAGCATCTGACCCTACTAAGGATATCACACTCACCATTAGAGCTGTGACAGATAATGCACTAAAAGAGGGCTTTATGACCAAACATGAATGTGAGTACCTTAATAACATCCACCCCCGTCTGCCGACTATTTATACCTTACCTAAAGTCCACAAGAGGCTTAATGATCCACCGGGGAGACCGATCATCTCGGGGTGTGATTCGATTCTCGAACCACTTTGTAAGTTTATTGACATCTTCATTAATCCAATAGCAGGGAACACTGCTTGTTACATTAGAGATACCATGCAAGTGATAAAATTGGTGGATGAGAAACTGTTTGACCGTACACATGAATTGATGGTGACAATGGATATCACCTCTTTATATACTAATATTCCACAACATGCCGCCCTTGAGGTTATAAGAAAAGTATTAGATGAGAGAGTGAGACCACACAGAGTCCCCACCAGTTTTATAATTGACCTCCTAGAAATTGCAATGAAACAAAATTTCTTCATTTTTGATGGGGAATATTTTGTGCAGACAAATGGCGTAGCCATGGGGGCAAGCTTCGCCCCAAATTTGGCAATTATTTATATAGACCAATATGAACATGATTTGGTCCTTGGTGAGAACAATCCATATAGAGAGAATATCACATTATGGCGTTGTTATATAGACGACTTGTTCCTCGTGTGGAAATGCCCAAAAGAAGAGCTGATGGCTTTCCACACTTGGCTGAATGGGAAAGATAAGAACGTTCAATTTACTATGGAATATAGCAACCAGGCGATACATTTTTTGGATATCACGATAAAGGAAGAGGAAGGGAGTTTACATACCACTTTATTTAGAAAATCCACAGAGAAGAATACCCTTTTAAGATACTCAAGCCATCACCCGCGCAACCTCAGGGACAATCTGCCATATGGACAGTACCTGAGGTTGCGTAGGAATTGTAGCCGTAAGATAGACTATTTTTCCGAATCATCCATTCTGATGACAAGACTTATGGAAAGGGGTTACCCTAGAAGTTTGGTAAGGAAGGCACGAAAAAGAGCATGGTTTTGTCATAGGGAGGTGCTCCTAGAATCCAGGATAAGGAATGATAATGATGATAGAAGGTTGATATGTGTGACGACCTTTAATACCAGGAGCACGGACATTAAGAGGACCATTAATAATCATTGGCATCTGGTGGCAGAAGATACTGGATTGCCAGACCCCCCATGCATGCCTTTTGCAAGGGTAGGAGTGTTAGAGATTATGTAGTGCACTCTATGCTGAAAAAGAAAAATGTGGAAACACAGACAGTGTTATGGAACCTCCCGCCTTTGGCGGGCAATTATAAATGTGGAGCCTGTAAGGCATGTTCTATGGCTGTAGAAACCAAAGAATGTACATATAACAACTACACTCACACCCTGAAACACCACACCAACTGCAACACCATGGGGGTAATTTATGCCATCCTCTGCCCCTGTGGTTTTATGTACATAGGACAAACAACGCAGAAGGCGAAAAGTCGTATCCTACAGCATTGCAGTAGGGTACATTGCAAGGTACAGGGAGCTCCCGTGGTGGAGCACTTTGTTAAATTCAATCACCATCCTGAAAGCCTCAAGTGGTGGGTAATCGAGAAGGTAACACAGAACCCCCGGGGAGGCAATTTTGCTAATGTCATCAGCACTCGAGAATGTACATGGATGCACCTCTTCGATACAGTGAATATGGGACTGAATGAGCAGGAGGAAGTCATCAGACAGATGGCTTCGATCCCCAATGGTTGATATCTTTTCTCATTGAGAGTATTGTTAGGCATACAGGTTTAACGCCCTTGAGAGCATTATTGGGCATTAACAACTGTTAGAGCTATGACATTTTAAATATCTTCATTTTTGTTCCTTGATGTATAATCTGTATTGTTTTTGTATATGATTCGTATAACTGTGGATTTGTATTTATGTACATAACGTCTTCTGCCCAGGGATCTGGTCATAGATATGGACACTTATGTATACAGTATTGTATTGTATAGAATGTATTGTTTTAACTTAGACTATGCAGTCAATCGAAATAAGTACCATTTTTTCCATCAGGTATTGATTAGCCATATTTTCATGTATAAATTGTATGACACTACTATATGGGATACAGATAACGAATGAATTCCGTATCGGTATGTCACATTCACCACAATCACCTGGCACCATTTTCATAGAGCTTTGAGCAGACTTGCCTTGCAATTTTTATGCTAATTTTAATTTAACAACGCACTCTCGCTGTTGTTGTGCGATGTTGGATTAACTAGCTAACATACAAGTAGGTGGACGAATTTCCACTCTTGAATTGATGGGCATCACGAATGCAGCCCTCTTTCTATCTTCATTCAACCAGTGCCAAAGCACAGTGATAGTGCAGGATACCATGGGACCTCACGTTATGTTGCGTGCAACTTAGGGCATGCCCCCCTGTTTTTGTAAACTCGGCTAAGACGCTGCCCGACTTCACCTGAAGAACGCGGAATAGATTTATCCTTACGGTGCACTTCGACTAAGGTATTTACTTGGTGAATGCGTGTCCAGGTCCCTGTCCTTTAAACTTATTAATCGCGAATGGAGTGAGTTTGACAACTGCACCCCTCTGCTTTTTTGTCTCATACAGAGAAGCGCTCCAGTTATTCAGGCATCAGCTTAAAGAAACCTCATTATATGGAGCAACCTGATTGAGGTAATTAAACATTTGTTTGGTTCCGAACGCTAGTATAACTGCTGTTATTATATTATTTACAATTACCGATTTATACTACATTGACCTCGGTCGTTTTCCTCTTTAACATAGGATTTCCAAAATTATCAGCCTTGGTGCTTCATGTGGGTTCGCCCCCTCCCCTGCCCTTTCATTTGATTGCCTGTAGCGAGTTGATCCTCCTTCTCGGACGTCTGTGGATTTAGGCGTGGGTGAGTGATTTTCTACCACAATTGCCGGATTGACTCAGTTAATTGAATATTGGGCATTTGGGAATTACATTATATTCCCCCCCCCTTCTTGTATTTAGAAACATATAAAAAATACCCGGAGTAATCACCAATTCCATCGTTTGGATTTCTTGACACATCTATATTAGGTGAGTCAATTTTTTGAGTAAATCAACTGCCATTGGGTGTTGTGGACATTAGACGACAGTGCTTTTTGGAGATGGGCACTGAGTATGTTTTTTGTCATTTTTAAGGTGGCCCGTCCAAATTGTATTGACGTGACCCCTTTGTTTTACCCTTGGTAATGTACCCAACACTATTCATGTGAATTCATTAGAACGTCTGTATAGGAACAGCAAATCTAATTTAAACTAATTAACTTTTAGGTTCCTTGGTCCAGCCCCCGCAACCCGCCCCTCCCATCCCTGTCCTGAAGAAGACCCGCAGCAGAGGCCTTGAAACTGCCCCTTTTTGCGCAAGGGTCGAAACGTCGACGACTATCCCCCTAACTCAAGGCCTACACCTTCATCTTACCCCCCCCCCACCCGCCACCCTCATTGTGTTTGTTATAATTGATGTATATATAAATGTATGGGTAGGCCTTTGTTTGTTCAACTGAAAAATTTTGTTTTTTAGTTGTACTGAATCATTTTAATTCTGCCCTTTGAGCTAAATTTCCTTTCAATTCCCTTGAGCACCCCTTTTTTCTTCTTTCTGTCCACTGCATCTTGCAGTTTTTCTTTGATCACTTATTTTAGGATCATGTAAATAAACTTGTGATATAAAAGTGAGATCAAGTACGTCTGGCCTTTGATCTGTTTGTGTTGGGTTTGTTGCAATTATTATTGCTGTTTGCAAATTACACATCTCCTCAGGTACAGATTTAATCTGTTTAAGTGGAATCTGCTTATGCTAACAATAAGACTGGAAAGGGGCGACCACTCGGTCCCCCCGAACGTATGGTGGAGTGCCTCGATCCCCCCGGGAAGCCATTTTTGGGCGGGAGGCGTGTCTCGGCTGGTATGCCCGAAGCGGCGTAGCCGGGGCGCGCTTTTTCCCGCCCTAGAGTGGGCTGGCCTAGACACCGACGTAGCCAGCCCCGCCCTAGGGGCGGGCAGGGGCGGGTTCTCGCCCGCCCTGAAGACGGATAAAAAGAGACGCAAGACCAGAAGACGTCCTCTTGTTCTTGTGCTCCGAAGCTGCACCTCCTCGCTACACGTGAGCTCGGGACAGAACGAAGAGCCAATTTTGAGCGTTTTGATCCTTTTCTTTGTCTTCTAGATACTTCCTCGGGGAGATGCCCAAGAAAGGCGCGAAGAGAATGACGACCGACCAGATGGTGCGGGCCCTTTGCAAAGAAGTGTCCGACATAAAGAAACGGTTGGCAGAACGGGATGGGGAGGAGGGTACGGGCCCTGCGCCGGCTGGAGGGAGACCTAAGAGGCCGAGAAGGGTTCCAGCCGGTGGAGACGTCCCGGTTCCCTCTGCCCCGCTCGAGGCGCCGACCCCAGTACCGATCGAGGGGAATCCAATCCCTGTTGTCGTCACCCCGACACCCAAGGGAGACATGCCCCCCGAGCTGGCAGCACAGCTAGCAGCATGGTTGGGGGATAGTAGTGATGGCGCCGCGGCTGCCGAGGCACAGGCGCTGATAAAAGGACTCCGTGAGAAAAGGGAGGCGGCTAAAGACAAGCCGCAAGCGGCAGAAGTCGCGTCCGGTTCAGGTAAGCGGCCATTGCCGATTGCAAGGGACGAGTCAGCACCCTCTCGTAGAGAGAGACTGGGACAACATGTGCCTTTGGCTATAAAGGAAAAGATCTGGTCTGGGGAGTATGTGAATATTTTCTCCTTGCTTGTTGACCATTATGATATGGAGCATGTTAAAAGTCAGAAGGACTTAATGCATCCGAGTGTTTGGCGCGCAAAAATGGCCGCCTTTAAGGTGAATGAGACTATTGGCAACTGGGGCAATGCGTGGGGTATTTTCACATCGATTTTGGGGGGTCGTAGGCCCGAGTTGCTTCCTGAGTTTCCCGTTTATCAATCACGAATTATGGGGTACTCGGCATCGTATCAAGGTAACCATTGGTTTTGTTATGACAACCTGTTCAGGAAAGAGAAGGAACATAACAAGAGTTTGACTTGGGATTGTTACGATTCTATAACATGGGATAAAATGAAAGAATCGGGAATGTTAAGAATGCCATTGGTTGGGAGCAATGTTATTGATTACTCCCGCCAAAATGTGGGGACGCCCTTTCGTCCAAGTACGAGCACCGACGACCAGTCGAGGCCCGCAGGCAATACAGGGAGAAAGGGTTTCTGTTTTAATTTTAACAAAGGGAAATGTACCAGGCCTCCGGGATTGTGTAAATTCAAACACGAATGTAGTACGTGTGGGTCGTCCCATCCTGAGTCATCGTGCAGAGCCAGAACGGGTGAGAATGGGGGTAAGGGGGGCGCCAAACAGGTCTAAGCTTGGCCGAGGGGCGCCGTTACCAACCCCGATTGATACCTTGGCAATGATTCCCTGGCTCAGCGAATACCCGGATCGTACTTCTGCCGGGGTGCTGCGGAACGGTTTTTCACATGGTTTCCGCATCCCGGTGGGGGACTTTCAGGGGGTAGGGATGTGCAAAAATCAACTTTCCGTGTTGCAACATACATCTGTAGTGCATGAGAAAATTCAGAAAGAGGTTAGCCGGGGACGGGTTGCCGGCCCGTTTAGTGTACCCCCGGTACCGAATTTTGTTTGTTCTCCGTTAGGGGTGGTCCCCAAGAGGGACCCAGGTGAGTTCCGTTTGATCCATAATCTGTCTGCTCCACATGGTCTTTCGGTGAACAACGCAATTGATCCGGAAGTTTGTTCGGTGCGATACGCATCGTTTGATGAGGCAGTAGCCATCTTGAATCGCCTGGGGCCCGGGACGTTGATGGCGAAATCTGATATCGAGTCAGCGTTCCGGTTGCTCCCGGTACACCCAGACGATCAGCGTCTTTTGGGATTCGGGTTCCAGGGGTCATTTTACATGGATAGGTGTATGCCAATGGGTTGCTCTATATCATGTGCTTATTTTGAGCAATTCAGTACTTTCCTGCAATGGGTGTTTACTAAGAAAACGGGTTTTCGAAATGTAATGCACTACCTTGACGACTTTTTGTTCCTGGGCTCCGCCGGAAGTCCCGAATGTGCCCAGGCCTTAGATGAATTCTGTGTGTTGATGGGTCATTTTGGTGTGCCATTGGCAACGGGTAAGACTATGGGTCCCACGACTTGCCTCGAGTTTTTGGGGATCAAGTTGGACTCAAGGGAGGGGTGTTTCCGTTTACCAGCTAGCAAAGTGTTGAAATTCAGGACAGCCCTCCAAGTATGTTTAAATGCACCTAAGGTTACACTGCACCAGTTGCAACAATTAGTGGGAAAGTTGAACTTTGCCTTGAGGGTGATCCCAATGGCTCGCCCGTTTTCCCGCTCGATTGCCCAATCAATGGTTGGCTTAAGAGAGGGGCATCATCGCACGAGATTATCGGCCGAAGTCCGCCAGGACATGCGGATTTGGTTAGCATTTTTGGCGGACTTCAATGGCCGAGTCGTCTGGAACAAGCCAGCCGTGTCCTCCGAAGAGCTTGGGCTATGGACAGATTCAGCAGGAAGTATAGGTTTTGGCGCCATCTTCGGCACAAAATGGTCTGCACAAAAGTGGCCCCTATGGTGGCACGAGAAGGGGCTGACGGGTAATATAGCTTTCCTTGAACTATTTCCCATTCTGGTGGCCCTGAGAACATGGCCAGACGGGTTCAGAGATCATTCTGTCGTGTTCTGGTCCGACAATATGACCGTGGTAGAATGCATCAATAGTCAGGCAGCCCGTTGTAAATTGATTTTGAGGCTGCTCAAAGAAATTGTCTTACTGTGTATGCAACTGAACGTGATATTCAGAGCAAAACATGTCCCAGGGGTGATGAATCAGGCTGCTGATGCACTGTCTCGTTTTCACATGCAGGCTTTCTCGGGTTTCCTTCCTTCAGCGGACCCAGAGCCGGCACCCTTCCCCGAAGCTCTCTGGTCTCTCGGTGCCCCGAACTTCGTCACCTCGTGGGAGAGAGTCTAGCACCCAGGACAAGGAAGGCATATGAAGGGGCGTTTCAGGCCTATTTAGCCTTTTTGGGGGAAGAGAGAGGGGGACTGTGGGGGCAGGAAGAGTGTGTAGTACTTTTTCTGATGTCTTTACGTAGGGCTGGGAAATCGGTGGCTACGGCCCAAAGGCATCGCGCCGCCATTTCCTTTGTTGCCAAGGCCCATGGCGTCCAGGACCCGACAGCGTCTTTTACGGTACAAAAAAGCGCTGCGTGGGTGGCAACGCCTAGAGGGTCGCAGAGTAGACGTAAGACGACCGATAGGTCTGGATAGGTTGGCCCAGTTACTGGCCTCACTCCCTAACACGTGCTCGTCCCCTTTCGAGACCTGTTTGTTCCGGACTGCATTTACGCTGGCATTTCACGGGGCTATGAGAGTTAGTGAGCTGGTTGCAAGGAACAAACAGGATGTGTCGGGGGGCTTGTGCAGGGAACATGTCCGGATCAGGGGCGATGCGATGATTGTCTCCTTTCTCAGGTCCAAGTCCGACCAAGACGGGAGGGGGGACTGCACGATCATTCGCCGGACCCCCGGATCCTCCATGTGTCCGGTACAGTGCTTAGAAGACTACCTAGCACGAAGGGTGGCATCATGGGGGGGGACATTGTTGAGGCATGCAGACGCCACCCCACTGACGAGGTTTCAGTTTCAGCGGGTGCTTGCAATAGCCATTGCCGCAACGGGCTTGGACCCGGGCGAATTTGGGACCCATTCCTTTCGGATAGGGGCTGCCACTGAAGCTACAGCCAGGGGTCTTAATGTAGAACAAGTAAAACGTGTGGGGCGTTGGTCCTCCAATTGTTATAAGAGGTACGTGCGATTGCACATGTTGTGAAGCTGTAATCATGTACTCACGCCACTTGTCTTTGTTTGTTTTCAGTTGCGCAAGCCTACGAGGCAGGGCGGACTGTGCAGTCGACCCAACACCAGGCCAGCGGTTGCACATCACCGGCTGTAAGGAAGGAGGTGTGGGTCGTGGGCCACTCATACGTGAGACGGGCCGCGGACGTATTCAAAGCAGGTGACATGGTTCACGTACCTGGGGAATACGGGTACAGAGTGTCCTTCTACGGAAGGGGCGGTCTCTGTATTGACCAGTTTCAGGCATTTTTTGAGGGTTTGTTAGAGCGGATGAGGTCACCGCCGTCCATAGTCATAGTGCATTTAGGGGGTAATGATTTGGTCACTACCGGTAGACGACTTCTCCTGGAGACTATGCTTTCCACGGTAAGTTGGTTAGCAAGGAGAGTTCCGGGGTGCATAATTGCGTGGTCTCATATGATCCCACGAAAAGTATGGCGGGGGGCTATCTCGATCCCTGCTTTAAATCATTCTGTTAGAAAACTGAATAACAAAGTGAGTAGGTTGTTCCGTTCCAAGACATTGCATTCGATCTCGCATAGTTGTATTAATGATGACAGTATGTATCTGGGGGATGGTGTGCATTTGTCGAGGGTGGGGAATGAGTTACTCATAGGAGACTTCTTAGCCTGGTTAAAATCATTAAGACATGACCTTTAGGTAGGAGTTTTGTGGGGGGTCCGGATAGCCGGTCAACTATCCGGACCTGTGGCGGTAAGGTCATGATCGGTGAGCACTAATTGGTAGATCCCTATGAGTGGGCGTCACCCAACACGGATGGGAGCGCTCGGGAGAGGTGGCCATTGGCCCCTCAGTGGGGAGGCGGTCCCGTCTAAGGGCGGGTCGCCGGAAGTAAAGGAAAGGCGGTCAAGGCCCCTTCCGTTGTAGGAGGGGTTACAGCCCCCTCCTGGGGAATTTCCCGGGGCCAGGGTCATCTGCGACGGCAGATGCGGTAAGTTGTGTGGGATGGGGGGAGGTCCACGATACCTTCTAGATACCACACACAAGTCTTCGAACGACCTTTAAATGGCGTCGAGTCTTAAGTGCCCCCGTCAAGTCAAGGGAAATTGTTAGTAGTTGCACTTGAGGTAAGCCTCTGTGCTGTCGCCCCTCACAAGTGGGAGGGGTAAGTCTGGTTAGGGATCTTGACACCGGTTATGACCTTGCCGTTGGCCCTTAAACGTTAGGATGTACAATTTCAGTGTTTCTAGAGAATGTTTTTGTTGGATGCTAGTTCGGCTAGGAGAAACTCTGTATTAGAGAATATGTTAAGGTGAGCCAAACATCGCAATGTGATAATGAAATTGTACATAAAATGAAACGTTTAATGTTTTAATTTTTTGTTTTAATAAATACGGCCGGGGGAGGGTCACTCCCTCCCCACATCCAAAAACTTCAAGAACTGTTTCCGGTTTCCCTTCCTTTTGGGGATTGTGTTGAGAGGGGGTGGCGGGTATCTCAGCCATATGGAAAGGGGCGACCACTCGGTCCCCCCGAACGTATGGTGGAGTGCCTCGATCCCCCCGGGAAGCCATTTTTGGGCGGGAGGCGTGTCTCGGCTGGTATGCCCGAAGCGGCGTAGCCGGGGCGCGCTTTTTCCCGCCCTAGAGTGGGCTGGCCTAGACACCGACGTAGCCAGCCCCGCCCTAGGGGCGGGCAGGGGCGGGTTCTCGCCCGCCCTGAAGACGGATAAAAAGAGACGCAAGACCAGAAGACGTCCTCTTGTTCTTGTGCTCCGAAGCTGCACCTCCTCGCTACACGTGAGCTCGGGACAGAACGAAGAGCCAATTTTGACCCACCCACCAGCCCCTGAGGACAGCAAGTTGTTGTGCAATAAAGTGAATTTATAAGTTTGTTTTTCCATTCCGTTTACAGGCTGTGAAAGTATCAGTTTGTTGTTGATCATAATAAAGTATGGTGAATATTGTGTAGTTTGTTTCGATTAAAATGATTTGATGTAGTGTTGTATTTTTAGCATGTTCCTTCGGTCGTAGCGACCAATGTTTTTTGTAGGTTTGAATAAAAATTGTCGTATTTATTTTTTGGTAGGCGGTAAGGTCATGATCGGTGAGCACTAATTGGTAGATCCCTATGAGTGGGCGTCACCCAACACGGATGGGAGCGCTCGGGAGAGGTGGCCATTGGCCCCTCAGTGGGGAGGCGGTCCCGTCTAAGGGCGGGTCGCCGGAAGTAAAGGAAAGGCGGTCAAGGCCCCTTCCGTTGTAGGAGGGGTTACAGCCCCCTCCTGGGGAATTTCCCGGGGCCAGGGTCATCTGCGACGGCAGATGCGGTAAGTTGTGTGGGATGGGGGGAGGTCCACGATACCTTCTAGATACCACACACAAGTCTTCGAACGACCTTTAAATGGCGTCGAGTCTTAAGTGCCCCCGTCAAGTCAAGGGAAATTGTTAGTAGTTGCACTTGAGGTAAGCCTCTGTGCTGTCGCCCCTCACAAGTGGGAGGGGTAAGTCTGGTTAGGGATCTTGACACCGGTTATGACCTTGCCGTTGGCCCTTAAACGTTAGGATGTACAATTTCAGTGTTTCTAGAGAATGTTTTTGTTGGATGCTAGTTCGGCTAGGAGAAACTCTGTATTAGAGAATATGTTAAGGTGAGCCAAACATCGCAATGTGATAATGAAATTGTACATAAAATGAAACGTTTAATGTTTTAATTTTTTGTTTTAATAAATACGGCCGGGGGAGGGTCACTCCCTCCCCACATCCAAAAACTTCAAGAACTGTTTCCGGTTTCCCTTCCTTTTGGGGATTGTGTTGAGAGGGGGTGGCGGGTATCTCAGCCATATTACATTAATTGCGTCTTGAGTTGTATCAAGGACCACCTTGTTTCTATATACAAATTGTTACCCAGGTCCTGTGATTCATTGGGTTAACCCCATTGATCCAATGGGTAAAGAATAACAGCATTCTCCCGCCTGACCAAACTGGCTTCATTAACGGACTTGGAACAACTACCAACATCTTAGCCCTATCTGTTTAAATCGACAAAGCAATTACAAAAAGACAACCTTTATACTTATGCTATGTTGATTTTAAATCAGCTTTTGATTGTGTAGACAGAGAACGCCTATGGGGAAAACTACATGCACAAGGCATTCCTCCCTTGCTAATACACCTGATCCATCTTCTGCATACAAAAATTTGGGCTAGAGTACGTATCGGTAATTGTCACTCATTACCTAAGAAAATACCAACGCTAGGTGGAGTGAAGCAAGGGTGTGTATTGGCTCCTTTATTATTTAACTTGTTTTTAGCTGATTTGACCGAGGCCTTAAACAACATAAATGCACACCCATCTAAGCTTGCAGATAAACATATATCGAATTTACTCTATGCAGATGAAGTCATCCTTCTAAGTAATACAAAAGTGTGCTTACAACTGTTAATAACACGCATACAGGAATATGCGATAGAAAACAAAATGGTAATAAATGAATCCAAATCTAAAGTTATGGTTGTCAAAAAAACTCAAGAATGAAGTACAATTTAAAATGGTTCTTGGGAAAGGAAAACTTGGAGCAAGTTAAAACCTATAGATATCTGGGAGTCATATTTAACGATAATGATAACTTTAGCCCTCAGACACTGGATATCACCAGGAAAGCAAATGCATAAACAGGTGCATTTGGGATAATTAAAAATTCTACAAGCAATTTAACTTATCAACCGCTTCTAAAGGTGATATCGGCAAAACTGTTACCTTCTTTATCCTAAGGCAGTGAGGCTCTAAACGGAAAAGATGCAATAATTATTAACAATGCTATCTCAAAAACTTTTCGCTCAGTCTTTCTCTTACCTAAAAACGCCTCACAAGCCCAAGTCAGGCTGGAATTCGGCTTGAATAACCAACTGTATGCACGAAAGGGTCATATAATCAAAGTATGGAACAGAGTGAAAAATGATAAGGAGAACTTAATTTCGCAGCTTCTATGGAAAGAAATTGAGGGTAATAATAAATCATCCGCCTGGAAATACCTGGACAAGGCTCTGGATGAATTTGGGGTTAGGGGGATTTGGACTACTACCATAACCCAGGAATCCTTCAAAAAAGTTGTGAATAAAACATCAGATTACCTATCATTGATAAGTGATAAAGAAACCTTTGTTAAAAAGAAACACGCTTGGTCCATAATAAACGGCTACAAAAGAAAGAGGTCTCAGCAGTATCTGGACACAGCATGGTCGTGGAGAAGTAAACATATTTTCATTAAAGCACTATTTGGAATATGGCCAGGAGAATCCCATGCACTACCTTGCAAAAAACTTGAAAACAACATATCGTGTCGGTTGTGCAAAGCTGGAGAGGAAAACATTATACAGCTCCTGTGCCTCTGTCCAGAACTAAAAAACAAAAGACTAACTTTATTAAAAAGGTTATTTAATGAAAGAGCGATAAGGACATGCAGACAAGCATTGATTCGATGTCTTTGCCCTGATGATGTGTCCATTAATTCTGCTTTCACAAAATTTTTAACAATTGTATCGAAAAAATTAGAACGATACAACATTGATCATTATAATGACTATATTCTCCACTAACTTTTAAATATATGAACTTGTTTTTTTAAAACAGTTTCAATAATGTGTGTGTATAATTTTAAAAGATTCACTGCTATTTAAAATGCATTTTAATGAGGCATTGTAATTCAAATGTACATAATTGAGCATTCACTCTTTGTAAAGATTTTAATTATTCAATCAATAAATAACTACTGCAACTCCAGGGGGATGTAATAGTAGGGTAAGTGTTGGATAGTGTAGGGGCTAAATGTACTATTCTGACTCGTGGGGGGTGTAATAGTAGGGTAAGTGTTGGATAGTGTAGGGGATACAATTACTATTCTAACTCCAGGGGTGTGTAATAGTAGGGTAAGTGTTGGATAGTGTAGGGGTTAAAATTAGTATTCTAACCCCAGGGGGGTGTAATAGTGGGGTAAGTTTTGGATAGTGTAGGGGTTAAAATGACTGTTCTAACTCCAGGGGGTGTAATAGTAGGGTAAGTGTTGGATAGTGTAGGGGTTAAAATTACTATTCTAACTCCAGGGGGGTGTAATAGTAGGGTAAGTGTTGGATAGTGTAGGGGTTAAAATTACTATTCTAACTCAAGGGGGGTGTGATAGCAGGGTAAGGGTTGGATAGTGTAGGGGTTAAAATTACTATTCTACCTCTAGGGGGGTATAATAGTAGGGTAAGTGTTGGATAGTGTAGGGGTTAAAAATTACTATTATAAAATAAATGTAATACAAAATGTTTACATTAATTACAAAAATTAAATTATAATAAAAAAAATTACATGTATTTAAATTGTTATAATTATTTTAACTAAATTAATTTATAAAGCAAAAAAACTTACATTAAAATTAAAAATATTTAATAAAATTAAATGTATTTTATTAAATGTAAAGAAATTAAAATTAAATTAATATTAATAAAATAAATACTTATCTATACTTACATTGTAATGGCATGCGTTGTAATAGCACCTGCGTTGTAGTGGCATGCGTTGTAATGGCATGCGTTGTAATGACACCTGCGTTGTAATGGTTGCGTTGTGATGGTACTGCGTCGTAAAAGTTGTGTTGTTATTGTTGTTCCCCTTTCAGACACTCACCCCCAGTCACAGAAATGGGTTGAATTCAACATCGTTCTCTAGCTCACTTCGCCACCCCAGTTAAGACCCAGCTATATGCAAATCAGTCTACACCCTGCGCCTCATGGGAACAGTCCACTCGGACTCCCAAGCAAGGTCCTCATTGGACCGGAAACAAGAATCCTGGTACCAGTTTCAAGGTAACACCCCACATCAGCCAGGCTAGCTTGCATCCAGTGGCAAAGTGAGCAAGGGACCCACGTCTGGGCATATCCTGCCAACTTAGGGCGAAAGAGCAAACACAAGGAGATGATGAGAGGAGCGCTGAAAGATTTCAGACACTCACCCCCAGTCACAGATCTGTGTTTGCTTTGCTCAAGGTTGCAGTCGAGGGAATGAAAGACTCAAAATGACGACAAAGGATTTTGGGGTATAAATATTGGAACCCTGATCCCAAGAATTTAGATCACTTCTGGAACAAGAAACCTTTTGCCAAGAGACGAACCAAGGAAGCTGCAGGAGCTTTACTGCCCCTCTGCCAGTGTGCTGTTTGCTGGGTTGGCCTGCAGTGGTTGCTTCATTGCCAAGGAAAGGAGAAGGAACTTTTTAAGGACTTTCATCATCTTCAGAATATTCTCCTAGGGCTTGAACTGTGCTTGCCTCCTGCTGAAGTCTCAGGGACAAAAGACTTAATCTACAGCTCCCCTCTGAATTTCCTTGCTGGGAATTCTCAACTCCAAACATTTGCATGTCGCTGGGAGTTGGAAGCGCGACGCATCGAGAGGAAGAGTTTCGGCGCAGCAGCTGAAATCGTTGCATCTCTGGAGAAGCTAGCCTTCGCCGCATCTCCCTGGAAGCGTGTGTTCATAGAAGCTGCCTGCTGTCACATGCGTGACGCCATCGAGAGAGTCACCATCCCATCACCCGAGAAGCGTCTCGCAGGGCCTGTCATGGCTCCAAAGTACAGAGCCGTCACAAGGCTGCCAGGGCGTCTACACATCGTCATCGCATCGCCGCATCAAGGGCGCCATCTTCTCGCATCGCAAACGGATCATCGCATCGCATCAAGGCTCCATCTGGCACACCGCAGCGGGCCGGCCGGCCGGACCGGAATCTACGCATCACCTCAGCACCGGTAAGGATACCGACACAACCCCTACGCTGCGCAAGAATTGAGGCACAACGCATCATCTCCCCGGATCACGGAACTAACGCATCCCCCCTTTTGCAAGCCGTTTGTTTACTTTGCGTTACGCATCCAGGTACTTTGTTGAGAACTTGGCCGCATTTATCTTCAACTTGTACTGAGTAACTTTTATCATCTTTAAAGCAATCTTAAGCGTAATGTTGCCTGGTCTTAAACCTAATACTCCCGCAAGTCATAACAAAAGGTTT
Source organism: Lissotriton vulgaris (assembly GCF_964263255.1). Lineage (NCBI taxonomy): Eukaryota > Metazoa > Chordata > Amphibia > Caudata > Salamandridae > Lissotriton > Lissotriton vulgaris. The sequence goes on along the minus strand of NW_028244445.1, from coordinate 179 downwards.
TTTAAAGTTTATCTGTACGTCTTTTTCAGATATATACAGTGCAAAATTATCAATTCGTTTTTGCAGACCATTTGCTGTCCTTGATATCAGAACAGCATTGTCTGCATACATACAGGGGTCAAACGCACCCTGACTTTTGGCGCGTCTGCAGTTTGATTTTGTAAAAAGGCATCTAGGTT
>NW_028244444.1:0-17283 GCF_964263255.1 Lissotriton vulgaris | reverse complement strand
GCTCACAAGCCCTCCTGTTACCTCCAGTAAGTCCCACACAGCGCGATTGCTGAGTGGACTCTTGGATTCTGAGGATTCTTGGGGACCTAGAAGCCCTCCTGTTACCTCCAGTAAGTCTAACACAGCAGGATTCATGAGAGCTGGTCAAAAGACCCACCTTTTCTCCATCACTCTGCAAACGCGATTACCAGTTAAAAATCCATCGAAATTCACTTAAAAATTAAAATATGTTTAGGAAATAGAATTTGAAAAACATTAGAAATTCACTTACAACACCAAAGGTTACAGGGTCAATACAGTTATGAAATAGAATGTAAAAAACCTTAGAAATTCACTGTAAAAACGAAGGTTACAGGGACGTTATAGTTTGGTTCAGATTTCACCCTTACAAAATCAGTGAAATTCAGCAGTTATAGTTACCTGAGCTAATTATAACTTATGCCACTGAAAAGCACCACTAATGAAATCATATATTACATCACTTATGACAAAGTCAGTGACATCTCAAATTACATCACTGATGACATCATCCACAGAATCCCTCACACACACACTCACACCCCCATACAGCCTCTTGTATGCCCACTCACACACCAATACAATCACTCACATAACCATTCCCAGACCCATACCAGTTCTCACACACCCACTCACTCCTCCATAGAGCCACTCACACACCCACTCACTCACTTGCATAGCCACTTCACAACCATTCACTCACCCATACAGCCATTCATACATCCAGTCACTCACCCATACAGCCGCATAGCCACACAATTAGCCAAATGGTTACTCACACCCCCACTTATTTGCATACAGTCACTCACACACCCACTCATTCACGCATACAGCCTTTCAACATAGCCAACTCATCACCCGTACAAGCACCCACACACTCACTCACACAACCACACAAACAATTACAAACCCAATCACACATCCATACAAATGTTCACTCACCCATACAGCGACTCACATAACTCTAGCTCTCCACTACAGCCACTCACACACCAACTCACTTAACCAAATACCCACTGAAACAGAAACTCAGTTAGCAATACTGCCACTTACACACCCACTCACTCATACAGCCACTCACACCAAAACTCACTCAACATAAAGCCACTGACACCCCACTCACTCACCAATACATCCACATACACATCATATCACTCACCTCACACACACAGCTACTCATACACCCACTTATATACCAATAAAGCTACTCACACGCCCATACACACAAGAATACAAATAGTCACACAGCCACTCATATAATATTTTAGAAGCAGTTTACTCAGTAGTAGTGCACCTAGTATAGTAATGTAACTTTTGTAGTCGGTTATTATGCATGTTTTACAATCATCAACTTTTAGAAAATATTTACACTCACTGAATCATGTCATCAGTGATGTTATTTGAGATGTCATCAGTGATGTCATGAGTGATGTCTCTGACCATGTTATGAGTGATGTAATATCTAAGGTCTGAAGCAGTGAATTGTGGTGCACACGTTATAGTTAGCTCAGGTAACTAGAACTGCCTAATTTTATGGATTTTGTACAAGGGAAATCTGAGTATCTAAGTATAACTATAACTTTCCTGTAACCTTCTTCCTGATCAAGGGCTTTCCGCCCGAAACGCGTCGCTGGTTCTGTAAAAAATAAAATTCCATCTTGCTGACTTGTGATGGTCCGGTCCTCTTTCTTTGCTGGCGTGGCGTGGAGGTGGTGTCTGCGAGCGCAGAGCAAGTTGCTGAGGAATCCCTGGTCTCATATATATATATATATATATATATATATATATATATATATATATGCCGTTTCGTCTCCCTCCTTTCGAGAGCACACCCAATGACAAGGAAGGACCCGACCACTCTAGGAAGAGTCCTTTATTAAAGCAAAACAAACACGCGTCATGGAATATTTCTTCTTGCCTTCCCAACGCGTTTCGCAGCTCTCTGCCGCTTGTTCACGGGACAGCATGCATGCGTGCAGATGCGAGGGTCGCTGGTCCGTATTTAGCCGTTTTCTCGCCGTCAGCTGGGCTTGATTTATCACCAGGGCATTCTGGGACCAGTAGTACCTTCGCTGCCATATGACCCAAGGCTGGGCTCTGCCTCGCATACAGTCTTATAAAACTCAAAACGAGCCTTCCACAGTGCAGTTCGTCGTATTTACTCGCCGCCTTGTCATTCCGTTAGACTCCATCGCTTTTTTGAAATCCACAGCCCACATTTGTTTAACGTGGTGGTGCAACTCTCCCGACCTGGGCAGGCCGGTTGATATGTGCCGTTTCGTCTCCCTCCTTTCGAGAGCACACCCAATGACAAGGAAGGACCCGACCACTCTAGGAAGAGTCCTTTATTAAAGCAAAACAAACACGCATCATGGAATATTTCTTCTTGCCTTCCCAACGTGTTTCGCAGCTCTCTGCCGCTTGTTCACGGGACAGCATGCATGCGTGCAGATGCGAGGGTCGCTGGTCCGTATTTAGACGTTTTCTCGCCGTCAGCTGGGCTTGATTTATCACCAGGGCATTCTGGGACCAGTAGTACCTTCGCTGCCATATGACCCAAGGCTGGGCTCTGCCTCGCATACAGTCTTATAAAACTCAAAACGAGCCTTCCACAGTGCAGTTCGTCGTATTTACTCGCCGCCTTGTCATTCCGTTAGACTCCATCGCTTTTTTGAAATCCACAGCCCACATTTGTTTAACGTGGTGGTGCAACTCTCCCGACCTGGGCAGGCCGGTTGATATGTGCCGTTTCGTCTCCCTCCTTTCGAGAGCACACCCAATGACAAGGAAGGACCCGACCACTCTAGGAAGAGTCCTTTATTAAAGCAAAACAAACACGCATCATGGAATATTTCTTCTTGCCTTCCCAACGCGTTTCGCAGCTCTCTGCCGCTTGTTCACGGGACAGCATGCATGCGTGCAGATGCGAGGGTCGCTGGTCCGTATTTAGCCGTTTTCTCGCCGTCAGCTGGGCTTGATTTATCACCAGGGCATTCTGGGACCAGTAGTACCTTCGCTGCCATATGACCCAAGGCTGGGCTCTGCCTCGCATACAGTCTTATAAAACTCAAAACGAGCCTTCCACAGTGCAGTTCGTCGTATTTACTCGCCGCCTTGTCATTCCGTTAGACTCCATCGCTTTTTTGAAATCCACAGCCCACATTTGTTTAACGTGGTGGTGCAACTCTCCCGACCTGGGCAGGCCGGTTGATATGTGCCGTTTCGTCTCCCTCCTTTCGAGAGCACACCCAATGACAAGGAAGGACCCGACCACTCTAGGAAGAGTCCTTTATTAAAGCAAAACAAACACGCATCATGGAATATTTCTTCTTGCCTTCCCAACGCGTTTCGCAGCTCTCTGCCGCTTGTTCACGGGACAGCATGCATGCGTGCAGATGCGAGGGTCGCTGGTCCGTATTTAGCCGTTTTCTCGCCGTCAGCTGGGCTTGATTTATCACCAGGGCATTCTGGGACCAGTAGTACCTTCGCTGCCATATGACCCAAGGCTGGGCTCTGCCTCGCATACAGTCTTATAAAACTCAAAACGAGCCTTCCACAGTGCAGTTCGTCGTATTTACTCGCCGCCTTGTCATTCCGTTAGACTCCATCGCTTTTTTGAAATCCACAGCCCACATTTGTTTAACGTGGTGGTGCAACTCTCCCGACCTGGGCAGGCCGGTTGATATGTGCCGTTTCGTCTCCCTCCTTTCGAGAGCACACCCAATGACAAGGAAGGACCCGACCACTCTAGGAAGAGTCCTTTATTAAAGCAAAACAAACACGCATCATGGAATATTTCTTCTTGCCTTCCCAACGCGTTTCGCAGCTCTCTGCCGCTTGTTCACGGGACAGCATGCATGCGTGCAGATGCGAGGGTCGCTGGTCCGTATTTAGCCGTTTTCTCGCCGTCAGCTGGGCTTGATTTATCACCAGGGCATTCTGGGACCAGTAGTACCTTCGCTGCCATATGACCCAAGGCTGGGCTCTGCCTCGCATACAGTCTTATAAAACTCAAAACGAGCCTTCCACAGTGCAGTTCGTCGTATTTACTCGCCGCCTTGTCATTCCGTTAGACTCCATCGCTTTTTTGAAATCCACAGCCCACATTTGTTTAACGTGGTGGTGCAACTCTCCCGACCTGGGCAGGCCGGTTGATATGTGCCGTTTCGTCTCCCTCCTTTCGAGAGCACACCCAATGACAAGGAAGGACCCGACCACTCTAGGAAGAGTCCTTTATTAAAGCAAAACAAACACGCATCATGGAATATTTCTTCTTGCCTTCCCAACGCGTTTCGCAGCTCTCTGCCGCTTGTTCACGGGACAGCATGCATGCGTGCAGATGCGAGGGTCGCTGGTCCGTATTTAGCCGTTTTCTCGCCGTCAGCTGGGCTTGATTTATCACCAGGGCATTCTGGGACCAGTAGTACCTTCGCTGCCATATGACCCAAGGCTGGGCTCTGCCTCGCATACAGTCTTATAAAACTCAAAACGAGCCTTCCACAGTGCAGTTCGTCGTATTTACTCGCCGCCTTGTCATTCCGTTAGACTCCATCGCTTTTTTGAAATCCACAGCCCACATTTGTTTAACGTGGTGGTGCAACTCTCCCGACCTGGGCAGGCCGGTTGATATGTGCCGTTTCGTCTCCCTCCTTTCGAGAGCACACCCAATGACAAGGAAGGACCCGACCACTCTAGGAAGAGTCCTTTATTAAAGCAAAACAAACACGCATCATGGAATATTTCTTCTTGCCTTCCCAACGCGTTTCGCAGCTCTCTGCCGCTTGTTCACGGGACAGCATGCATGCGTGCAGATGCGAGGGTCGCTGGTCCGTATTTAGCCGTTTTCTCGCCGTCAGCTGGGCTTGATTTATCACCAGGGCATTCTGGGACCAGTAGTACCTTCGCTGCCATATGACCCAAGGCTGGGCTCTGCCTCGCATACAGTCTTATAAAACTCAAAACGAGCCTTCCACAGTGCAGTTCGTCGTATTTACTCGCCGCCTTGTCATTCCGTTAGACTCCATCGCTTTTTTGAAATCCACAGCCCACATTTGTTTAACGTGGTGGTGCAACTCTCCCGACCTGGGCAGGCCGGTTGATATGTGCCGTTTCGTCTCCCTCCTTTCGAGAGCACACCCAATGACAAGGAAGGACCCGACCACTCTAGGAAGAGTCCTTTATTAAAGCAAAACAAACACGCATCATGGAATATTTCTTCTTGCCTTCCCAACGCGTTTCGCAGCTCTCTGCCGCTTGTTCACGGGACAGCATGCATGCGTGCAGATGCGAGGGTCGCTGGTCCGTATTTAGCCGTTTTCTCGCCGTCAGCTGGGCTTGATTTATCACCAGGGCATTCTGGGACCAGTAGTACCTTCGCTGCCATATGACCCAAGGCTGGGCTCTGCCTCGCATACAGTCTTATAAAACTCAAAACGAGCCTTCCACAGTGCAGTTCGTCGTATTTACTCGCCGCCTTGTCATTCCGTTAGACTCCATCGCTTTTTTGAAATCCACAGCCCACATTTGTTTAACGTGGTGGTGCAACTCTCCCGACCTGGGCAGGCCGGTTGATATGTGCCGTTTCGTCTCCCTCCTTTCGAGAGCACACCCAATGACAAGGAAGGGCCCGACCACTCTAGGAAGAGTCCTTTATTAAAGCAAAACAAACACGCATCATGGAATATTTCTTCTTGCCTTCCCAACGCGTTTCGCAGCTCTCTGCCGCTTGTTCACGGGACAGCATGCATGCGTGCAGATGCGAGGGTCGCTGGTCCGTATTTAGCCGTTTTCTCGCCGTCAGCTGGGCTTGATTTATCACCAGGGCATTCTGGGACCAGTAGTACCTTCGCTGCCATATGACCCAAGGCTGGGCTCTGCCTCGCATACAGTCTTATAAAACTCAAAACGAGCCTTCCACAGTGCAGTTCGTCGTATTTACTCGCCGCCTTGTCATTCCGTTAGACTCCATCGCTTTTTTGAAATCCACAGCCCACATTTGTTTAACGTGGTGGTGCAACTCTCCCGACCTGGGCAGGCCGGTTGATATGTGCCGTTTCGTCTCCCTCCTTTCGAGAGCACACCCAATGACAAGGAAGGACCCGACCACTCTAGGAAGAGTCCTTTATTAAAGCAAAACAAACACGCATCATGGAATATTTCTTCTTGCCTTCCCAACGCGTTTCGCAGCTCTCTGCCGCTTGTTCACGGGACAGCATGCATGCGTGCAGATGCGAGGGTCGCTGGTCCGTATTTAGACGTTTTCTCGCCGTCAGCTGGGCTTGATTTATCACCAGGGCATTCTGGGACCAGTAGTACCTTCGCTGCCATATGACCCAAGGCTGGGCTCTGCCTCGCATACAGTCTTATAAAACTCAAAACGAGCCTTCCACAGTGCAGTTCGTCGTATTTACTCGCCGCCTTGTCATTCCGTTAGACTCCATCGCTTTTTTGAAATCCACAGCCCACATTTGTTTAACGTGGTGGTGCAACTCTCCCGACCTGGGCAGGCCGGTTGATATGTGCCGTTTCGTCTCCCTCCTTTCGAGAGCACACCCAATGACAAGGAAGGGCCCGACCACTCTAGGAAGAGTCCTTTATTAAAGCAAAACAAACACGCATCATGGAATATTTCTTCTTGCCTTCCCAACGCGTTTCGCAGCTCTCTGCCGCTTGTTCACAGGACAGCATGCATGCGTGCAGATGCGAGGGTCGCTGGTCCGTATTTAGCCGTTTTCTCGCCGTCAGCTGGGCTTGATTTATCACCAGGGCATTCTGGGACCAGTAGTACCTTCGCTGCCATATGACCCAAGGCTGGGCTCTGCCTCGCATACAGTCTTAAATACGGACCAGCGACCCTCGCATCTGCAAGCATGCATGCTGTCCCGTGAACCTAGCGGCAGAGAGCTGCGAAACGCGTTGGGAAGGCAAGAAGAAATATTCCATGATGCGTGTTTGTTTTGCTTTAATAAAGGACTCTTCCTAGAGTGGTCGGGTCCTTCCTTGTCATTGGGTGTGCTCTCGAAAGGAGGGAGACGAAACGGCACATATCAACCGGCCTGCCCAGGTCGGGAGAGTTGCACCACCACGTTAAACAAATGTGGGCTGTGGATTTCAAAAAAGCGATGGAGTCTAACGGAATGACAAGGCGGCGAGTAAATACGACGAACTGCACTGTGGAAGGCTCGTTTTGAGTTTTATAAGACTGTATGCGAGGCAGAGCCCAGCCTTGGGTCATATGGCAGCGAAGGTACTACTGGTCCCAGAATGCCCTGGTGATAAATCAAGCCCAGCTGACGGCGAGAAAACGTCTAAATACGGACCAGCGACCCTCGCATCTGCACGCATGCATGCTGTCCCGTGAACAAGCGGCAGAGAGCTGCGAAACGCGTTGGGAAGGCAAGAAGAAATATTCCATGATGCGTGTTTGTTTTGCTTTAATAAAGGACTCTTCCTAGAGTGGTCGGGTCCTTCCTTGTCATTGGGTGTGCTCTCGAAAGGAGGGAGACGAAACGGCACATATCAACCGGCCTGCCCAGGTCGGGAGAGTTGCACCACCACGTTAAACAAATGTGGGCTGTGGATTTCAAAAAAGCGATGGAGTCTAACGGAATGACAAGGCGGCGAGTAAATACGACGAACTGCACTGTGGAAGGCTCGTTTTGAGTTTTATAAGACTGTATGCGAGGCAGAGCCCAGCCTTGGGTCATATGGCAGCGAAGGTACTACTGGTCCCAGAATGCCCTGGTGATAAATCAAGCCCAGCTGACGGCGAGAAAACGGCTAAATACGGACCAGCGACCCTCGCATCTGCACGCATGCATGCTGTCCCGTGAACAAGCGGCAGAGAGCTGCGAAACGCGTTGGGAAGGCAAGAAGAAATATTCCATGATGCGTGTTTGTTTTGCTTTAATAAAGGACTCTTCCTAGAGTGGTCGGGTCCTTCCTTGTCATTGGGTGTGCTCTCGAAAGGAGGGAGACGAAACGGCATATATATATATATATATATATATATATATATATATATATATTCTGCTCCGAACTTCCTCCCCGGTCAAAGAAAAGACTGGCCGCACTCCCAGGGTTCAAAGTTATTTATTCAACTTAAAGATCAGACAGGACGCGTTTCGGCATTCGGGCCTTCTTCCTGCTGTATCAAGGTACATACTAAATAAACGCCATTTTATCTGGAATCTCCACAGTGTTTCCGGCACAATCATTAACATAAAAAACAGACTCCGCTGTGACATTCATTATACTTGGGCGCCATGATTGAACATGTTCATTCACCATCAAAAATATATGATTTTTCTTCAAGTAATATCTAGAAATTCATTTAACTTAAATAAGGAAATTTGTAACACTATTCTTGCACAATTGAGCCCTGGATGGGCTTAAAGTCACTACTCGTAAATTCAAAACTCAATACATTTGATATTTCACTTTTTATCGATTCTAATGTTCTGCGCCCACTCATGATTTAGTAGATAAATTCAAATGCAGATCAATCAAATTATATTACATCTCATTTCAGCCAGATACTACCCACCTCCTCATCCAACCTAAAAGAATGGAAAGTTCTTCCTCTGTGTTAAGACCAAAGGGAATTACAGTTCGTAAGGACTACCATAACCATAATGCCTTTGTTGACGCCCACTGGGGCGGGACTCTATATTTGTAATAAAGCCGTGTTCTTCACGTTCCGCTTCATGCCTCATTACCTGCCAGTGATCAAGGGCTCGAGGGAGCCCGAAACGCGTATGGCGTAGAAGCGCGTGCTGCCTACTCTTATTGATGCCGCCTACGGTGTAGTGTGCAGAATCCCGAGGTGTGTGATATCCTCATTTGGGCAACCTTGTGTTTGATGTTACAGCGGCTCGTCCGGCCGCGAGGATATCCTGGCGCTGCCTGGCGCTCCTGGGTGCTTGGATTACAACTGCCTGTGTGGACCGAGGGAGCCTTTACCGCAGGAAGACTGGGCTACATGAGATGAGTGCGGCCATGCCCTTCACTCGAAAGAGACACAGTGAGACAGAAGCGGTAATGCCACTTGGAGAGAGAACTTACTGAGTCTTTGAGGGCAATATAAGGACTACCATAACCATAATGCCTTTGTTGACGCCCACTGGGGCGGGACTCTATATTTGTAATAAAGCCGTGTTCTTCACGTTCCGCTTCATGCCTCATTACCTGCCAGTGATCAAGGGCTCGAGGGAGCCCGAAACGCGTATGGCGTAGAAGCGCGTGCTGCCTACTCTCATTGATGCCGCCTACGGTGTAGTGTGCAGAATCCCGAGGTGTGTGATATCCTCATTTGGGCAACCTTGTGTTTGATGTTACAGCGGCTCGTCCGGCCGCGAGGATATCCCGGCGCTGCCTGGCGCTCCTGGGTGCTTGGATTACAACTGCCTGTGTGGACCGAGGGAGCCTTTACCGCAGGAAGACTGGGCTACATGAGATGAGTGCTGCCATGCCCTTCACTCGAAAGAGACACAGTGAGACAGAAGCGGTAATGCCACTTGGAGAGAGAACTTACTGAGTCTTTGGGGGCAATATAAGGACTACCATAACCATAATGCCTTTGTTGACGCCCACTGGGGCGGGACTCTATATTTGTAATAAAGCCGTGTTCTTCACGTTCCCCTTCATGCCTCATTACCTGCCAGTGATCAAGGGCTCGAGGGAGCCCGAAACGCGTATGGCGTAGAAGCGCGTGCTGCCTACTCTCATTGATGCCGCCTACGGTGTAGTGTGCAGAATCCCGAGGTGTGTGATATCCTCATTTGGGCAACCTTGTGTTTGATGTTACAGCGGCTCGTCCGGCCGCGAGGATATCCCGGCGCTGCCTGGCGCTCCTGGGTGCTTGGATTACAACTGCCTGTGTGGACCGAGGGAGCCTTTACCGCAGGAAGACTGGGCTACATGAGATGAGTGCTGCCATGCCCTTCACTCGAAAGAGACACAGTGAGACAGAAGCGGTAATGCCACTTGGAGAGAGAACTTACTGAGTCTTTGGGGGCAATATAAGGACTACCATAACCATAATGCCTTTGTTGACGCCCACTGGGGCGGGACTCTATATTTGTAATAAAGCCGTGTTCTTCACGTTCCGCTTCATGCCTCATTACCTGCCAGTGATCAAGGGCTCGAGGGAGCCCGAAACGCGTATGGCGTAGAAGCGCGTGCTGCCTACTCTCATTGATGCCGCCTACGGTGTAGTGTGCAGAATCCCGAGGTGTGTGATATCCTCATTTGGGCAACCTTGTGTTTGATGTTACAGCGGCTCGTCCGGCCGCGAGGATATCCCGGCACTGCCTGGCGCTCCTGGGTGCTTGGATTACAACTGCCTGTGTGGACCGAGGGAGCCTTTACCGCAGGAAGACTGGGCTACATGAGATGAGTGCTGCCATGCCCTTCACTCGAAAGAGACACAGTGAGACAGAAGCGGTAATGCCACTTGGAGAGAGAACTTACTGAGTCTTTGGGGGCAATATAAGGACTACCATAACCATAATGCCTTTGTTGACGCCCACTGGGGCGGGACTCTATATTTGTAATAAAGCCGTGTTCTTCACGTTCCGCTTCATGCCTCATTACCTGCCAGTGATCAAGGGCTCGAGGGAGCCCGAAACGCGTATGGCGTAGAAGCGCGTGCTGCCTACTCTTATTGATGCCTCCTACGGTGAAGTGTGCAGAATCCCGAGGTGTGTGATATCCTCATTTGGGCAACCTTGTGTTTGATATATATATATATATATGTATATATATATATATATATATATATATATATATATATATATATATATATATATATATATATCCAATAAATTACCGTCTTTGATCGTTGACAGAGAGTCGAGGCCCAGGTCAGCTTTGTTTAAGTGCTTTTATTCGGAAACAACAACACCCAACGCGTTTCGCAGCCTTCGCCGCTTTCTCACGAGTGAATGGTTGTGTTAGTTCAATAAAGTTATATACAATAACAAAAACTTGGTCATGTGACCTATTGCGTGAAACATTCGAAAGTGAAAACATACTCTCTCATTATTACATTTCATAATGCATTTGTGTGCTTGGTCACGGAATACCCATATTTACTTAACATAATGGTAAAAAGTAAAAGGTAAAACATTTCTGGGTATTTATATTGCATATCGGAAAAGGTTGTGTGTGTTCCTGTACCACGAACTACAATTCCCATAATTCATTAGATCAATTTGCATTTCTGCGGTGATAACTCTTTCTGAATTGCCTCATTCAGTAGGTTATCCTATAACACTGTTTGTCTAGACATTGAGCGCGGTACATTCTGAGCGGCATCCTTAAATAAACATTCAGCGCGATCACTCACGCGCTGCTGAATTAAGTCATTCAGCGTCCTCTAGACCCGGACTGCTTACGGGCATTGGTACCTCACTGATATGTCGCCTCAGTAGGCTACTGTCAACAGTTCAAAATCTTGCATGCCTATGTTATGGGTGGATCCCATGCTTATTACCTCGTACATAGAGCCCCAGTGGGCTTAAGCGTATAAATTATATCAAAGGCATTCCTGCAATACCGCTTGAATCATCATGTGCTTGAATCACTCTATGTCTTGCTTGTGACTTTCATTCAATTCACGCATTCCGCAGTGAACACCCGTGACCTGCAAAATGAGAGAGCATATCAGTTAAAATCATAGCCTCTGTTATCACCCATTTGATAAAACACACATATTTCATAGAGTTCTAAGAAGACATCAAGTTTTGATTACACATCAGTTTCAACTAGACGCTATTGTTGTCCAAGGTGAGATGCCAGTCCCTCATCAATGTTGTGCCCAGATGGAGACAGTGTTTGGAATCCAATTATAAACATAGATTCAAGTCTACGTAATTCCTTGACTCTGTCGCCTCCTCTCTCTCTTTTAGGTACACTGTCCAACACCACAAATGATAATAAATTCGTGTTTTGGTTGTGTTCACTAAAAAAGTGACGGGCAATTGGGTATTGTTGGTCATGGTGGTTTATGGCCCTCAGGTGTTCCAGTACTCTTTTTTTGGCTTTATGTACCGTGCTCCCTATGTAAAATAATTCACAGGGGCACTTAAGGGCATACATACATATGAAGGGCAAAACATACATATGAAATATGTGTGTTTTATCAAATGGGTGATAACAGAGGCTATGATTTTAACTGATATGCTCTCTCATTTTGCAGGTCACGGGTGTTCACTGCGGAATGCGTGAATTGAATGAAAGTCACAAGCAAGACATAGAGTGATTCAAGCACATGATGATTCAAGCGGTATTGCAGGAATGCCTTTGATATAATTTATATGCTTAAGCCCACTGGGGCTCTATGTACGAGGTAATAAGCATGGGATCCACCCATAACATAGGCATGCAAGATTTTGAACTGTTGACAGTAGCCTACTGAGGCGACATATCAGTGAGGTACCAATGCCCGTAAGCAGTCGGGGTCTAGAGGACGCTGTATGACTTAATTCAGCAGCACGTGAGTGATCGCGCTGAATGTTTATTTAAGGATGCCGCTCAGAATGTACCGCGCTCAATGTCTAGACAAACAGTGTTATAGGATAACTTACTGAATGAGGCAATTCAGAAAGAGTTATCACCGCAGAAATGCAAATTGATCTAATGAATTATGGGAATTGTAGTTCGTGGTACAGGAACACACACGACCTTTTCCGATATGCAATACAAATACCCAGAAATGTTTTACCTTTTACTTTTTACCATTATGTTAAGTAAATATGGGTATTCCGTGACCAAGCACACAAATGCATTATGAAATGTAATAATGAGAGAGTATGTTTTCACTTTCGAATGTTTCACGCAATAGGTCACATGACCAAGTTTTTGTTATTGTATATAACTTTATTGAACTAACACAACCATTCACTCGTGAGAAAGCGGCGAAGGCTGCGAAACGCGTTGGGTGTTGTTGTTGCCGAATAAAAGCACTTAAACAAAGCTGACCTGGGCCTCGACTCTCTGTCAACGATCAAAGACGGTAATTTATTGGATTTATTGGGGCGAGGCGAAACCCCGTCGAGGCCCGCCACGACTAAGAGGCGCAGGCATGAACTTCGCCAAGCTTTTGGAATATATATATATATATATATATATATATATATATATATATATATATATATATATTCTGCTCCGAACTTCCTCCCCGGTCAAAGAAAAGACTGGCCGCAATCCCAGGGTTCAAAGTTATTTATTCAACTTAAAGATCAGACAGGACACGTTTCGGCATTCGGGCCTTCTTCCTGCTGTATCAAGGTACATACTAAATAAACGCCATTTTATCTGGAATCTCCACAGTGTTTCCGGCACAATCATTAACATAAAAAACAGACTCCGCCGTGACATTCATTATACTTGGGCGCCATGATTGAACATGTTCATTCACCATTAAAAATATATGATTTTTCTTCAAGTAATATCTAGAAATTCATTTAACTTAAATAAGGAAATTTGTAACACTTTTCTTGCACAATTGAGCCCTGGATGGGCTTAAAGTCACTACTCGTAAATTCAAAACTCAATACATTTGATATTTCACTTTTTATCAATTCTAATGTTCTGCGCCCGCTCATGATTTAGTAGATAAATTCAAATGCAGATCAATCAAATTATATTACATCTCATTTCAGCCAGATACTACCCACCTCCTCATCCAACCTAAAAGAATGGAAAGTTCTTCCTCTGTGTTAAGACCAAAGGGAATTACAGTTCGTAGGTCGATAATGTATCTTGACTCAATATTTATTATATTTATTTGAAAATTATTAGAAATGTTAAAATATGTTACGCAATGTTGTGATATCCTATTTCTGTTTGAAGTAAATATACCTATATCTAAAACACTTTTGTATAAAAAAGTATTGTTTAAAAAACGTAATATTACTATTTTAAATATTAATATCATTTTTTATATTTTATTAACTAACAACATATGTAATATTATAAATAAGTGATATTACATATTACATATAAGCATATTATATTTTCTTTTTCTTCTTTGAAAAAAATAGTGAATTTGTATAAAACTTATTTGGAAAATATGCATGTTTCATAAATGTAAATAAAGTAATTTTGAAAATATTATCTCTGCTAAATATACAATGCCTAATAAATTTTTGTTGTTGAAAATATGTTAATATTTTCTGTGTTTTTACTACTATAATCTCAAAAATCTATTATTTCCAAAATTGAAGTAGGTGCTGGACACTAATTAAATATAATGTACTATTCCCACTCCAGTCTACATTAAATTAAAGTAGGTGTTGGACACTAATTATATATAACTTACTATTCCCACTCCAGTCTACATTAAATTGAAGTAGGTGCTGGACACTAATTAAATATAATGTACTATTCCCACTCCAGTCTACATACATTTTAAGTAGATGCTGGACACTAATTAAATATAATTTACTATTCCCACTCCAGTCTACATTAAATTGAAGTAGGCGCTGGACACTAATTAAATATAATTCACTATGCCAACTCCAGTCTACATTAAATTGAAGTAGGTGCTGGACACTAATTAAATATAATTTACTATTCCCACTCCAGTCTACATTAAATTAAAGTAGGTGCTGAACACTAATAAATATAATTGACTATTCCCACTCCAGTCTACATTGAATTTAAGTAGGTGCTGGACACTAATTAAATATAAATTACTATTCCCACTCCAGTCTACATTAAATTGAAGTAGGTGCCTGACACTAATTAAATATAATTTACTATTCCCACTCCAGTCTACATTAAATTGAAGTAGGTGCTGGACACTAATTAAATATAATTTACTATTCCCACTCCAGTCTACATAAAATTGAAGTAGGTGCTGGACACTAATTAAATATAATTTACTATTCCCACTCCAGTCTACATTAAATTGAAGTAGATGCTGGACACTAAATAAATATAATTTACTATTCCCACTCCAGTCTACATTAAATTGAAGTAGGTGCTGGACACTAATTAAATATAATTTACTATTCCCACTCCAGTCTACATTAAATTAAAGTAGGTGCTGGACACTAATTAAATATAATTTACTATTCCCACTCCAATCTACATTACATTGAAGTAGGTGCTGGACACTAATTAAATATAATTTACTATTCCCACTCCAGTCTACATTAAATTGAAGTAGGTGCTGGACACTAATTAAATATAATTTACTATTCCCACTCCAGTCTACATAAAATATTAGTAAATGCTGTACAAACATTATTTGTCATAAATATAAATTTATTCTCAAACACCACAATAATCGCATATATAGCCAGGAATATTTTAAATATTAAAAAAATAATAAAGATAATTTTAATTTTAAAATATATAATTTCTTTTACTAAAATTTTAAAAATTATTGTTTTATTTTTATAATTTTTCCTAATTTTTTCTAATTTTATACTATTTATTATTCTAATTACTCGCTAGCCTATTCCCCTACATTTTAAGTAACAACTACTAATAAAAAAAGATATATATATATTTTTTTTTTAATTCTAAGATACATTTTTAACATAATAAATATTTCCTTTTAAATATATGTACTTTTATATGTAATGTTAATAATATAATAACTTTTTATATATATAGTGTAAATATTCCTACATTTTTTAATTTTTTGAAAAACATTTAAATAACATTTTAAATGTAATATTTCGATATTTTATTAATTTTGGTAAATATATTATTTTATAGATTTTTATGCATTTTTTTAAAAAATATTTTAAAACACTCCCCACCCTATTCCCCTATAAACCCAATAACTTGCTACTAAAATTATATATGTATTTTTAATGAATATAATATTATATTTATATAATTTATTTTTGTACTATGTTTTTACTTTTGTACTTTCAATTTAGTATGTTTTTTTATGTATAATCAGTACAAATAATAGTATTTTTTGTATTTTTCGAATTGTAAATTATTTTTTATATATATTTTAAAACACTCCCCACCCTTATCCCCTATAAACCCAATAACCCGCTCCTGAAAATATATATGTATTTTTATTAATTATATTATTTTTTAATATTTTTTTTATTTTTTCTATATAACTTTTAAAAATTATTATAAAATTGTTGCATACATTTTTTTTATATTATATACTATTATACGATATTTTTATTGTCAATATTTTGTCTCATGATATACTTACTTTCGATATATTGATATACATACTAATTACGATATTTTTGTATTCGATATTTCTTTATTTCGATATTGTTTACCTACGATATATAATCTTCGATATTATGTCATATCGATATAAAAATTTCGATATTATGTCTGATTACCCAAATAATTTTGCTCAATCATAATTTGTTTTCCCCTGAAGGCTGGACACATGAAAATCAACTAAATACAATTTGATACATGAGAATAATTTTTTTATGAATGGCTCAGTAGGAAAAATCACAAACATGGGTTCTTTTTAAACTCTTACACGTTTTTAATTCTTTGAGGTAAGTGATCAATCAATAAATGTACAAATTAATAGCTTCAACCTTAAAAGGTTCTATATATAGTACTGTGAGCTCTTCACTGAAAAGAAGTGAGCAACAACTAAATTCAGGTGAAATAAAAATAATATATATAATTAGGAAGAGTTTTTAAAATTTTTAACAATTCTGAAGAACAGAAAATCCAACTCAGTTTTGAACACAATGAGATTGGACCAATGACAAGGTCATAAACTTTAAAGGGAACATCAGAATCAACTCTTAAATTGCTTCATAGCATCAGTGGTTTGTCCTCTAATCCTACTTGGATTTTTTCACCTCGGCAATCAGATTTCAAAAGACCTCAGCATTGATTTACCTGGAAATTGGCTAGATAAAACAACTAGTCTGGTGCTGTTTGAGTTTTACTTTCTTTGAAGATATATGTAATTGCAAATGTAAAATCTTCAGTTCATCCTCGTCAGTGCATAATTTGTAAAATAATAAGCGCCAAGGCCCACAGTTCTGCTCGGAAGCCCGCAGACCGGTCTACTGAACATCACCATGCTGAACACCAAGATGGTCTTGTACTGATGGATCACTGACAGATTATGAGAACCAAAAATATTGTGGGCACAGACTATTGTGTCAAAAATATTGAGGACCTAAAAATTGAGAAGGTAAGTGTACATAGGTAAGGATATATTTACTATTCTTAACTCCACATCTATGTACTGTGGAGATATATATATCATCAAGGTATATATATGTGGAGATATATATATAT
>NW_028244443.1:0-29521 GCF_964263255.1 Lissotriton vulgaris | reverse complement strand
TGTGTGCATATATATATATATATATATATATATATATATATATATATATATATATATATATATATATATATATATATATATATATATATATATTCACTGAAAAAACCATAGGTTTCACACCAGTTATAGTTAGCTGGAAATTTTACTGACATAAAACCATTGAAATTCCCACGTTATAGTTAGTTGAACTCACTATAACTTGCGCGCCTGCAATGCACTGCTGATGAAGTCACATATTACATCACTCATGACATGGTCAGTGACATCACTCATGACATCACTGATGACACCATCCAGTGACTGTGTGTCTTTCTGAAAAATCAATATGTTTTATATATGTATTTGTAAAGGTCGATGGACGAATAAATGTTTAAATAAGGGTGTTCATGAATGTCTTATAAAAAAAAAATTGATTGGTTAACTGGCTTATTGTTAGCGAGTATTTTTTAAATATTTAAATGTTTGTATCAGTGTTTCACTTTCTGTATAAGTGGCTGCATGGGTTGGTGGGTAGCTACATGTGTGTGTATATGGGTTATTAGATGGTTTTTTTGTATCAGTATGAGTGTCTGTATGGTTTGGTGGGGGTGTTACTTAACACATAGATGCATCAATGATTGACCCACTGTTTCTATGTCTTTTGAAGACAGCATATGTGCAGGTCTGTATGGGTGGATGTGTGTGTATATGTGTGTGTTAGTGAGTGAATGACTGTCTCACTAGTGTCTTTATTAGTAACTACATATGTTTTAATCTCGTATATGTGAGTATTAATGTATATAAGTGAGTATATGTGAGAGTCAGAGATTGAAAGAGTTCCTGTTTAAATAAGTATGTGTTTCTATAAGTGATTGTTTAAGAGAGAAAGTATGTGTAAGTTTCTTTAGAAGTAAGGTGGTAGTGTGTGTATAGCTGTATATTCAAATAAATGGATGTTCAATAGTTTATTTGCATGTGTGAGTATGTGTGTGAGTAACTTTTGGATGACTGTCGGTGTGTAACAGGATGTATATGTGTATCACTACCTATGATGAGCGAGTATATGTATGAGTGACTATATAGAACTGTTGCTGAATGAGAGGATGTGTATATAGATGGTGGAATTACTGAATTGGTTGTTGTAACTGGTATGGGTATCTCCTTTTTTTTGAAAATGTTAGTTTCTTATTTTGATTATATTTTTCAAGGGTTACATTTCACTGAAAGGAGGTCTCTCACTCTGTCACAAAGATGGTGTTATAGTGAGTTCTACTACCTATAATGTGGGAATTTCAATGGTTTTATGTCAGTAAAATTTCCAGCTAACTATAACTGGTGTGAAACCTATGGTTTTTTCAGTGAATTTCATAGGTTTTTTAAATGCTAATTCCTAACTATAACTGGTGTGAAACCTATGTTTTTTTCAGTGAATTTCATAGGTTTTTAAAATGCTAATTCCGAACTATATATAAGGCCCCAAACCTATGTTTTTTTCTTTGAATTTCAAAATTGTGTTAATAGCAAATGTCTATAGCTATAAAATGTAATATTTTTGAAAATGAATGTATTGTATTTAAAACAATTTTTTTACTGTATACTTTTTTTATTTTTTTTTTACCCTGGAGCGCTCTCGGGGCGCGCCCCGGTGAGCGCCCCGGAAAGCATAGTCTTTTGAAGCGCCCCAGCCCAGGGAACGCTCCGGAGAACGTCCCGTTAGCGCTATTGCCGCGAACGAAAACATCATTGTGACGTATTGCGTAGCCGTGTCCACGTGATACGCACGGCGTAAGCGCATCCGGAAGCACTCGAGCGAATACGATCGCGCAACGTAAACGTGTGACGCGCTTACGCGTAAGCGCGTCGGTCATATGACCTCAAAATAACACTTTTTATTGGTGCAGAACAGTTTTGGTTTCATAATGATGAAATCCCTGGTCTTGTGACCTGAAAATAACACTTCTCATTGGTTCAGGCCTTTTTTTTTTCCAAATGATGAAAAATCCCACCTTTTTTCCTTATTCTGACTTTGTCCTTTGACTTGGAAGACCTCTTTTGCAATCTTTGAAGTATATTTTGTACTTTGAAATGGCTTCAATAGCAGCAGCAGCTGGAGCATCTGCACCACCACCACCACAACCACCAAGAGGACCACCACAAGATTACATTGGTGGTCAACAAGAGGAGGCGGAGGAGGAGGAGGAGGAGGAGGAGGAGGAGGAGGAGGGGATGGCTGCAAGAACACAATACCCCATACCAGCAAAAAAAATACATTGTATGGGAGTTTTTTTCGATCCCAGAGGGCAAGAAAAAAGTCAGTGCAGCCAAGGTGACTTGCCTAATCTGTGGCATGGAACTTTCCAGGGGGAACCCTAATAAAAAATACTCTTTTGGAAACAACACAATGATTCGCCACATGCAGCGCAGGCATCCGATGAACTATTCTGCTGCTGAGATGAGGGAACTGGCCAGTAACCCTACCCAATCTTCAAGCACCACATCCAAAAGAAATCAACCCACTCCATCGGGACCAGAGGCAAGGGAGACGATCCCTTGCATTCAGCAATGGTTTGCGGATTTCCATATAACATGTATCCATTGTGGTAAGACCATCTCCTATGGTGAACTAAGCATAAAGCTTATCGTCCTTGCTGGGGACAACCACAAATGCCCCAAAAAACCCTAA
The DNA here is from genome assembly GCF_964263255.1 of Lissotriton vulgaris. Classification (NCBI taxonomy): domain Eukaryota; kingdom Metazoa; phylum Chordata; class Amphibia; order Caudata; family Salamandridae; genus Lissotriton; species Lissotriton vulgaris. The sequence continues at coordinate 26,859 of NW_028244443.1, read as the reverse complement.
TTTTTTTGTTGCTCCAGTTGAGCCATTTTCAATTCCCTGTTTTTTCGTTTCTCCCCATAAAAATAACAAAAAAATATAAAATAGTTCATAAAAGCCAAAAAAAGTACAAAATGTTCCAAAAACACAAAAAAATATAAAACAAAAAAAGAAGAAAAAAATAGTTATTTTTAGAATTACCTCCAATTTATAAAAAAAGGCTACATTTTTTTATAACTCTGTCATTCTTCTTTCCCCATGGGCCGCTCCCCGGTCCGCTCCCCTGTCCGGGTACCGGGCGCTCCCCCCGTGCAAATCAAAAATAAATAAGGACATTATTTTGCACCGCGGGGCCCTTTTATAGCCCCCACATCAAACCTAGGGGGTCAGGGGGGTATACCCTGCCCCCTTATGGTCATTTCCCTATTTTGTTTTTCCACCTCTTGTGTCTCTATCTGACCGAGACACAAGATGGCGGCCGATCCGGACTGTTTCGAATGTTTACAGACACCAGAGAGCCAATCAGCTTTCCGTGCGCACCTCGCGTGTCGCGCCCGCTGCGCTCCCCGGTGCTCGTACCGGGGCGCGGCCATAGATATATATATTTTTTTGAACCTAAATTACTCAAAATCCACTGGAGCAAGTATCTTGAGACATAGCAAAGGCACATCGGGCTACCAGTCCGCCCTATGGAAATTAACATGGAGAAAACACGTTTTGGGACCCCCCTTTTATCTCGGCCACCGCTTGACGAATCCCGCCCAACCTTTCAAGGAAGGACCGGAGCTATGCAAGGCAAATTTTAGGATATTTTCAGGCAGATTCGTCAACCGGCGCCAAAGTTATTCACAATAGAATTTTGAGAGTTTGCATTGAAAAAAATCCTAACTATAACTGCCTACTGGCGACCGCCAGTAGGTAATATATATATATATGTATATATATATATATATATATATATATATATATATATATATATATATATATATATACACATATATATATATATATATATTCACTGAAAAAACCATAGGTTTCACACCAGTTATAGTTAGGAAATTAGCATTTAAAAAACCTATTAAATTCACTAAAAAAACATAGGTTTCACACCAGTTATAGTTAGCTGGAAATTTTACTCGCATAAAACCATTGAAATTCCCACGTTATAGTTAGTTGGACTCACTATAACTTGCACGTGCAATGCACTGCTGATGACGTCACATATTACATAAAAAGAACCAACTCCATCGGGTTCAGAGGCAACAGAGACAATGCCTATCATACAACCAAAATTTAACGATTTTAAAATCATGTGCAAATATTGTGGAAAGTTAATTTGCTATGGTGAGCAAAGTATAAAACTTATCATCTGTGCTGGGGATAACCATAAGTGCCCGAAAAATCCCTAATTTTTTCTGTTTTTTTTGCTCCAGTTGAGCCATTTACAATTCCCTGTTTTTTGTTTCTCCCCATAAAAAATACAAAAAAAATATAAAACTGTTCAGAAAACCCCAAAAAAGTAAAAAATGTTAAAAAAAACATAAAAAAATATAAAACAACAAAAAGAAGAAAAAAACTGTTCTTTTTAGAACTACCTCCAATTTTTAAAAAAAGACTATATTTTTTAAAAACTCAGTCATTCTTTTTTCCCCATGGTACGCTCCCCGGTACGCTCCCCGGTGCACGTACCGGGCGCTCCCCGCGCAAATCGAAAAAAAAAGTAATTTTTTTTTGCCCCGCGAGGCCCTTTTATGGCCCCCACATCAATCCTAGGGGGTCAGGGGGGTCTACCCTGCCCCCTTTTGGTCATTTCCCCCTTTGTTTTTGCCACCTCTTGTGTCTCGATCCTACCAAGACACAAGATGGCGGCGGCTCCGGACTGTTTTGAATGTTTACAGACACCCAAGAGCCAATCAGCTTTCCGCGCGCAAACTCGCGTTGCGCGCTGGTATGCTCCCCGGTGCGCGTACCGGGGCGCACTTACAGATATATATATATTTTTGAACCTAAAGAACTCAAAATTCTCTGGAGCACATTTCTTGAGACCTAGCAAAGGCACATCGGGCTACCAGTCCCTACAATTTTGCCAAGTTTGGTGGAAATCCATTCAGCCGTTCGGGCTAAAAGTGAGGTCAACCGCCCTATGGAAATTAACATGGGGAAACACGTTTTGGGACCCCCTTTTATCTTGGCCCCCGCTTGACAAATCCCCCCAAACTTTCAGGGAAGAACCGAAGAGCCGCGAGGCAAATTTGAGGAAATTTTCAGGCAGATTCCTCAACCGGCGCCAAAGTTATTCCCAATAGAATGTTGAGATTTTGCATTGAAAAAAATCCTAACTATAACTACCTACTGGCGACCGCCAGTAGGTAATATATATATATATATATATATATATATATATATATATATTACCTACTGGCGATAGCCAGTAGGTATATATAGTTAGGATTTTTTCTCTATGGAACTTTTAAAAATTCTATGTCTAATAACTTTGGCGTTTGTGGACGGAATTGGCTGAAATTTTTAGGAAAATGGCACATTTGGTTCCTAAGCAGCCCCTGAAAATTTGGGGGGGTTCCGTCAAGGGGGGGCCGAGTAAAAAGGGGGGTCCCAAAACGCGTTTTTCCCATTCATTTTTCCATAGGGCCTTTGGCCTCACTTTTAGCTCGAACGGCTGAATGGATTTACACAAAACTTGACAAAATTGTAGGGACTGTTAGCCCGATGTGCCTTTGCTGGGTCTCAATATATGTGCTCCAGTGGATTTTGAGAAATTAACGTTTAAAAAAACAGATATATCTGTGACAGCGTCCCGGATAGCGCTCCAGATCGCGTACTTTTCGCGTAACGGAGCTTTGCAAAGCGAAGCTGATTGGCTCTCCGGTGTCTGTCAACATTCTAAACAGTCCGGTGCAGCCGCCATCTTGTCTCTCGGTAGGATCGAGAGACAAGAGGAGGAGAAAAATGAAGGGGGAATTTAATGAAAGGGGGCAAGGTAGACCCCTCTTGACCCCCTAGGAATGACGTTGGAGTTATTAAAGGGTCCCGTGGGGCAAATAAAAAAAAAATAGATTTTTCGCGGTAGAAGCGCTTCTCGGTTCGCGAACCGGGTCGCAAACTGGTAGCGAAATGTGAATTCGCCATTTTGTGTTTCGATTTAATTAAATTACTAGATGGAGGAAAAGCAATGTGAATATTGGGTATAAGGGGGTATGGGAGACGTATCCTGACCCCCTATGTTTTCCGAGGGTGGTTGAGGAGGCTCATATATGTTTATACTTGTCTTCCAGCGGTTGCGCGTGAGCGGTTTTTTTTTTTGCCGCTTGACTTCTGTTACCGTTCGATTCGAAGGAAATTAGGAAATGTTGATCGCCATTTTGACACTGCGAGTAAATATATTGTTAAAAATAATTGTTATAAATTAATCCGTATTGATAAACATTGTCTGCGCCATCTTGCTTTTTTTCCAATGCCACACTTTTGTTGTGTACGGCAGCCATTTTAGGTGCCTTGACCAGACCCACTCTCTGTACGCCGCAGATCCTCAGCATGGCTCCCCACCCTCGCAAGCATCTCCCCCACGCACTGGTCACCCGTGCTCTCTCTCTCATGCATGGGCCATAAACTTCCCCCCATCTGCGCTGCTCTTCCCTGAGTATCACACCCTGTGCCCCCCGACACCTCCCTTTCACCCTGTTCACTACCGCACCCTCTGACACTCCTCTTCCTCTGTGTCTGATTGTCCAGGCCGGTCCCAGGCTATCACCTAGCCATGCCGATGTAGTTTATGGCCCCAACTGTAAAGAATCACCCCTGTTCAAAGGAGTTACAGTAGATCAAGGTCGCCACCTCATGAGATCCGTCACACCACACGCGTTCCTACTATCTGATAACGATCCTGTATTGTGATTGGGGAGGGGATTCTCACTGTAAGGGTGTGTGGGACCTAGCCTGAAGCGGAAGATTCCAGGGATGCCTTTTTGTACATCAAAGTCTTCACAATTATGAGTCACATTAAAAATATATAGCACTCCAACAAAGTAGTAGGATTATAACACTTTAATAACAACAAAGTAAACACGTTAAACTTTTTAAACAACTATTTATATGACATTGCTTTAACCAGGATAGACAAAGAAATTACACAGTGATGTAAAAGTTTCTGAAAGAAATGCCAAGAACGTCCCATGTGAAAGTGAATTTTATCTGGCAATTTTTTTCTTTTCCTTCTCATGAAAAGAAAGTTAATGCCAGGTTCGTTACCTGCCTCATCTGCAAAAATAAAACTCTCGAGAGGGACCGAAAAAAAATATAGCTATGGTAATCATACCATGCATCGGCACATGGAGAGGTGGCACCCTCTTAATTATTCTAAAGCAAAACTTCGAGATTTGGTGGATAATCCCCTTTCGGCAAAAACATCCATCAATGACTTAGCAATAAGTGAGTCAGAGGCAAGGGAAATTGTCCCAAATCTGCAAAAGAACTTTGGGCAGATGAGATTGACTTGTGTAGCATGTTGAAAATTAATTTCATGCGGAGAGATGAGTATTACTTTAATAAATAGATCATATGAATATCATCAATGTCCAAAACGTCCTAGAAAGTCATTTTTGTCATTTTTGAGGAAGAGAGATAACCTTTAGTGGTACGGGGTCGTTTTCGTTCGAATTAGGGGGGCCAGGTGACATTCCTTCGGGGTGGCTTAGGGGCATTTAAAACAACTTCCCTGATACAGGTAGCATATAAAGTAGAGGGTAAATACCAGGATCTTTATCGATTGCTTTATGCTGTACAAAAATGAAAAACACATACAACAAACCTGGACCATTCATATTTTCAATGTTTCTGCGTACTATACTTTTTAACCCTTAACTAATTGAGCTGCTTGATTTCACCTGCTTTTAAAAAAAAAAAATAATAAATTCGGAAACAGTGGCCATTTTTTCGAAACTTACCAATCTACGCGTTTCAACTACGTTTGCTTTTTCAAAAACCTTTAATAAAAATGTTGGTGCCCAAATACGGGCCTACAACCCCGTGGGCCGGCCACGGAGCAGGCTGGAACTGTAAATGGGGGGGGGGGTATTTATTTGTGGAAAACATAACAGAGTCAGTGGTCGTTGATTTCATAGTAAAAAGTGCGACAAGTGTAACAAAATCATATCGATAATTCATTGTGAGCAAGTACCATTAGTGTCGACAATTCCAACCTTCAATAATAAATACAGTAATCAATGATGCATTAGAACTTAATATCAATTCATTGTTCGAAGGTGTAATCAGTCTTATCCCATATCAATTCATGTGCTAAAAACTGCATACCTATCTCATGATATCAAGGCTGAGCAATCGGGGCACAACAAGGAGTTGAGAGTTTCATTTGTACCGGCACCATTTTGGGTGAGGTCAGGAAGGTCCAAGTATAGTCAAAATGTCTCCACCAACTCGTGGTTGGACCGGGACCTCTTTCGGCAGTCCAAAAGTTTTCATTGAAGGGTAGCAGAGGGGACTGGCGACATGAACCATCAGTGAAAGTGGGGTGGGAGGAAACAATCTCTCCTACCGGGTCATACTGGTGTCCCACCGGAACTGATCAAGTTGGTAGTCTTGCAGGATTTTGATCATTTCAAGACTGAGGCCGGCGCCGGCATGAGCGCGCCGACGTCCCTCGGCTACGTCGTGGTCGTTCCGTGGGTGATCATGGCAGTCATTTCTCATCGGGGGCCCCCGTGGCTCTTATAGAATCTTCAAAGTTGAGGAGAACGTTTCTGGACGCAGGACTCATTTTCTAGCTGAACTGAAAAGCGTCGTTGTACCGCAAAAGTAAAGGAGACCCCTGCTGGGTGAGCGGAGCATCATTGCCTCGCAATAGTGGACGAGACCTTTTGTCGGGTGAGTGCAGCGCCGCTGCATCGCAAGAGTGGAGGAATCCTTTTGTTGGGTGAGTGGAGCGTTGGGGGTGCAGCTGAGGGGCCCCCACCTGGGGGGGTGGGACAGGCTCGTTCGCGCCGCCTCTCCCTCCTAGCGCACCCCACGCCGACACCTGGCGTTGATATCCGTGATGTCCGGACTAGGCGATAAGAGGGGGGGGGTCGGAGGCAGAGGCAAGACATCCCCCCGTGGCCTGCAGGGCGCCGCTTCAGGACCGAACGGGGAGCTCATATCAAGCCGGGGCCAGACCAGGAGATACGAGGGGAGGGTCAGTGGCATTTGCAAGACATTCCTCTCTAGTGTTGTCGCAGCTAGAGTTCCCGTCGGCCTCGGCTCCTCTCCTGGTGCACCTTACGGGACGACCCTTTTGATGGGTGAGTGGAGTGTTGGGGGTGCAGCTGAGGGGCCCCCACCTGGGGGGGTGGGAGAGGCTCGTTCGCGCCGCCTCTCCCTCCCAGCGCACCCCACGTCGACACCTGGCATTGATATCCGTGATGTCCGGACCAGGCGATAAGAAGGGGGGGGGGTCGGAGGCAGAGGCAAGACATCCCCCCCCGTGGCCTGCAAGGCGGAAGAAGAAGGGAATCGGGAGACCAGTACATTTCGGCCCATCCACGCCACGGCTGATGGCGGTTAGCTGGGCCCCGCCCTGCACGTGTCGAGGCCTCATCTTCCGGATGGGCGTAACCGTGGCCCTGTTGCACTTCGGGAGTTTCCGGAATGAGGGTAGGTATCTGCTGATTTGTATCTATTTCATGTTACCATTAATGGGCGTGGCGGGCGGTGGGACAGACATGCTTGGAGCAGTGGGGGGGTGGCGGAGCCTAGCTACCTCGTGGCTGCCGTAACGTCAAGCTTAGCTTTTTTCACTACTTTCATGTTTCTTATTTCTAGCGAAGTCAAAAACTCATCAGTGGCCTACTGATTTTGTTTGATTTCTTTCCCTTCCTTTTCAAGTGCGTTTCATGCTAAAGTTTCTGTTTAACAGGATACAGAGATTACTTCGTTTTTTACATATGTCTTCTTTATTAGGGGTACTCTCCGGTTGAGCCAGATGAAGTACCTCTAATAAATGGTCCGGGTGGAACTAGTTTCTCAATCAGTGGGGAGTAGATGGGTATGACAGATTACAACGGGGGACAAAGGTCCGCATTACCCACCCTTCACTACTTGCAAAGACTAGACAGAATATTTCTATTCCACGTTATTTACAAACAGAGAATACCTCGAGAGAACTATTCCTTGAACAATAAATGTCCAGCCAATCAATCAATCAGTGGGGAGAAAAACAGGTATGACGGATTACAACGGGGGACAAAAGTCCGCATTACCTATCCTTCACTATCTGCAAAGGGAGACAGAATATACCTATTCTTCTCTGTTTGTAGACAGGGAATATCTCAAAGAGCAATAATCAATAAAAAATTAACAACTTTAAGGTAAATACTCACAATATGACTACTCAACGAAGTTAAAAAGTAACGGATATAGGTACTTGAGAGGTTTTCGGTGGCAGATAATCTACAATATACACTTGTACATATGAGTCTTATACAGGGCGGATCTCTGTATAACTATGGATAATTAGATATTAGGATGGCATACAAAGCTCCCAACCTTCTTACTTTTTCTCTTAAAGGGTTTCAAATTGGGGACAAATATTAGGCTGTGCTCTAGAGGTTGACGGTGTTGCTCCACTGGTACTCGGGCCTTCTCATGAAGCAGAAGGAGCTGCTCTCAATCTCCTTAACTCTTGCCTTGCAAAGTTGACCGGATTCTTAGTCTGCAACTGCTTCAGCATACTTGCAGTTCCACACAAGTCCTTTTTATTGGGGTCTCCTCTTGAAAGCAGTCTTGCATATGCGGCAAGTAACTTTTCTTGCATTCACCTTTTTAAGACTTGTGAAAATTAATTTCAAAACATTCAATAAATACGGTGTTACTATGCATTGTGTCAAATGCTTTATTAAAAATATGCAGAAAATGTTCCCTTTATTTGTTGTTAAGGTCTTTACAAGAGAATTTGAAAGGAGAAAGTAGGAGATGAATAACACATGTAGGACGTTATATCTCAAACTGCAAAAATTGATAAAGAGGGTGGACCAAAGTCTGCATGTACAATGCCAGTGGAAGCGTTTCAGGCACACTGCGAAGATTTAAAAAAATATAAATATTGTCAAGTTTTACTTTGACTTGTGATGTTTGATCTCATTTAGTCACTTCAATCTAAATTTAAACACTAATTTTCTTTTTGTTTTGCAGATTAACTACAATACTTATTTTGGACTCCATATTATATGTTGTTTATTATATTGTTTTGTTACTTATAGTTCTAGTTATTTATTGTAGTGTTATATTTTAGTTATAGTTCCAGTTATTGTTTTAATAAAAGTTAATTAAAAAAGTACATATGTCTGAATAAGAATATATGTTACAGCTATAGATATTTGCTATTAAAAAACCATTGAAATTCACTGAAAAAACCATAGGTTTTAGGCCATATATAGTTAGGGATTAGCATTTACAAAACCTTAATTTACTCGCACAAAACCATAGAAATTCGCATATATAGTTAGATGCAATAACTATATATCGCGCACCCGCAATCCACTGCTGATGATGTCACATATTACATCATTCATTTCATGGTCAGTGACATCACTGATGACATCACTGATGACATCATCTAGTGACTGTATGTTTCTGTAAAGTTCAAATATGTCTTACATATTGAAGAATGAGTGGATGTATAAGTGTCTGGATGAAGGATTTAGTAGGTGCATGACTGATTGTATGAGAGAGTGATTAAATGTGTATCACTGAGTGCATGGGTTAGTGACTAAACTGTCTTAATTTGGGCATCATTATATCTGTTGTTCTATGAACTGCTGCATGTGTTGATCAGTAGCTATATGAGTAACTATATGGGTTATTGATTGGTTGCCCAAGTATTTGTATGGGAGAGTGAGTGTGTGTGTGGGGGTGGCTGGGAGGTGTGTGACTCTGTGCATACATGTGTGAACAGTTGATTCACTAGATCTATGGATTCAAAACTGCATGTGGAAACAGCTGTATGGGTGGTTGACTGTGTACGAGTGTATTGGTGAGTGAATGGATATCTCAGTGCTACATGTCAAAGTAAGTACATATATAAAACACAGTACATGTGAGAGTTCACATATATAAATTACTGTGTATAAGAGACAGTGAATGTGTGAGTGGCTGAGTGGAACATTGAAAACTTGTATCAGGAATTGTATAAGAGAGTAAATATGTGTTAGTATATGTTTGAATAAGTAAGGTGTGTATAACTGTATAGTTGATGAAATGGAGGTGTGATTGATTCAGTGCATGAATGACTAGGTGTGTGAGTAACTCCATGGATGAGTGACAGTCTGTGAGTGTCTGTTTACTCTGAGTGTATCAAAGTTATATTAGAGTCTGAAGAGGTTGATCGTATTATCACATGATTGATGTCATCAGTGATGTTGTCAGTGATGTCATTTGAGTTGTCATCAGTGATGTCATCAGTGATGTCACTGACCATGTCATGAATGATGTAATATGTGACATCATCAGCAGTGGATTGCGGGTGCGCGATATATAGTTATTGCATCTAACTATATATGCGAATTTCTATGGTTTTGTGCGAGTAAATTAAGGTTTTGTAAATGCTAATCCGTAACTATATATGGCCTAAAACCTATGGTTTTTTCAGTGAATATATATATATATATATATATATATATATATATATATATATATATATATATATATATATATATATATATGGAAAACAACTCCTGAAGCAGAGAAAACAAACTCCTTCACCAGGAACGGACCACCACAAAGGTTCTTCAAATTTTCAGTGCATTTATTAAGCCTCTCACAACATGACGCGTTTCAGCGGGGTCACCCCGGCCTTGATCACATGACGTGTCAGGAAAAACTCCACCCTTAAATACTATGAATCAATGTAAAACCCTCCCATTCTTCACATGAAAAGGGTAAACAGACTTATAAAAGTGCATAGTGCAAACGTGCAAAAGCAATTTGAAAAGTTCAACAATTCATTTTATACATTGTTCAACATGATATCATTATTACTACTTAATCTAAAAGCAAAACACTTAAAAAATGATATTTGATAAGTTTGAAAAAATACAGGGCAAGTGCTAATCTATAAGTAGTACTATTGGTCCTGCACGATTCTGATAACAATTGATCATAGTAAAACCCATTTGTGAAAATGAAAAATGTGGTTGATTACAACCCTTCATAAATAATAAATTTAAAATAAATGAATGAATGTGCGGATGCCATTTTATCAAGCAATCTTATACATGGCCAAAGAGATGAATATCATATTAAACATGCTAATACTATTCAACCTTGAAACTCTAAAGATTAAATAAAAAAATATATATATATTGCAGTACTCCATCCACCAGAAATCCAATAGAACAACACGGATTCGGATAGACACGCGGACCCAATTTCTTTGTGCTTTTTTATTTATTCCATTTTCTGCCCTGCATCCCATGCCGCCATGACGCGTTTCGGTCCGACCTGGACCTTGATCACATGATGCGTTACTCATGGGTAGGCGCCAAATTTAAAGTGCAAAGTTCGCAGATACAAAACAGCTGTGTATTTACACATATAGAGCTGGAAAACAGACCATATAATACAATATCAATGTAGAATGCTACATATTAGCTGAAAGTGGCTATAAAAGAGTGTACGAATCTAAAATCCTAATATTAAATTCTCATTAATGTACAAAACCCCAATACATAATAATTTACATATGTATTATAAATAAAGATATATAAAAAAACTCTTTAATTCTCTCTAAAAAGTTTAAACTATACAAATACTAAAATTTCCCAGTAGCCACACAGTCTAGGTACTTAAATACAGTCTGTAAATTTCTGCTGAAAAAATAAGGCCCAAGTGGGCAAGCACTTCAAATAGGCAACCTAAACCCAAAAATTGTGATCGATGATATCAACTGCCCAAGTGTCCATGGCACAAATGGCGTGATATAGGTAAAGATAAACATAATGAGTGAACCCAATTTAAATCAATGAAGATCCAAAAATAATTAACACCACTGTGTGAAAAAATATATTAGTAAGTGAGATGTGTTGTTAAAAACAAGTACATTATTTCATTCTAAAAAGGCGCAAGGTTATAAATTCATTACATAGTACGACGTATAAATGGAATTTAACTGATGAGTCAGAAAAAGTAATTCGCAATATATCATGGTGGACTCCATAGGATAACTCATAACTCCAATTTGGCGTAGATGTATAAATAATATATTATATCACAGGTTTCATCAAAATAAAGAGAACAATCTCAACACAGTATGAGGGACATTGATTCATATACAAGTGTATAAATCCTCCGTGGTGTTTAAACCTGTTGGAGACTTGGAGTTAAGCTCCAGAATGTATTTGGTCTCTAGTAGTCGTAAGGCACTGTCTCTGTCCCCACCCTTGCGCGACGGCAGTATACAATCAATGGCGTAATAACAAAGGAGAGTGTTATCACTGCCATGTTTCACTTCAAAATGCCGTGCAACGGGGTATGATTGATCTTTATTAGTGATCGCCCGGAGGTGTTGTAGAATCCTCATGTGCACGGGTAATTTAGTGCTGCCGATATAGCGGAGTGCACAAGGGCACTCCAAAACATAAACCACGTATTCCATTTTGCATGTTATACGTCGTTTAATTTTTACTGGTTGGGGCAAGAATGGGGTGGTGTAGTCCTTAACGTTTCTTGCGTGTTTACATGCTTTACAAATAAAGCATTTGAAGAAGCCTTTTTGTTTTGACGGCCAATTGGAGGGTGGCCTGATTTCTGGATTACATTTGTCCAGACAATTGCCCATGGATCTAGCTTTACGAAATGTCATTTGCGGGGTATGATTGCTCTTAATTAAATCCTCGCTAATGACTGGATCTTTTAACAGCAAATCCCAATGTCTCCTAAGTATTTTTCTAATGGCCGCTTGTTGTTTACTATAAGTGACGATGACTCTCACTTTATTAGAAACGCCATTGGATACAACTGGGATTTTAGGGGCCAGTGCACTATCACGAGTCAAAGACTCAGTCTTGCGGATGGCCTTCTCTATAATGGAGGTACTGTAACCCCTTGAGAGAAACCTTCCCCTTACAGCTGTTTTGAGACAGTTAACATTCCTCCACACTGCTACAGATACATTTCATCCTCAGCATCTCCCCATACGGGATGCTGTTGATCAAATGTTGGGGATGGTGACTAGATGCATGTAATAATGAGTTCCCAGCGGTCGGTTTGCGATATAGTCTGGTACATATTCTATTATCGCAAATAAAAACCTCCACATCGAGGAAGACTACCGATACCTTACTCATTTGGGCTGTGAACTCTAAATTCAGTTGATTGATGTTCAGCCTTTTAATAAAATCCCTGGCCCGATCCTCTGACCCCTTCCACAAAAGGAAGAGGTCATCTATATATCTAAGCCAAAGAGGGACATGTGTCCTCAAGGTTGCCTCATGTTTTTGCTTCAGGACCTGCTCCTCCCACCAGCCCATATGTAGGCAAGCATAGCTTGGGGAGAAGCTGCCCCCATGGCAATGTGGAAAATAGAAAAATTGGTGTAAATAAGCGACGTTCATTTCCCTTTTCCACTCCTCTCCCTGTAGGCACCACGTATACCCTGAAATGTTGACCGCATCATTCTGCCAATGAAAGCCCGTGCCCATATGTACATGACAGCCTTTCTAGGCACCATGGCCTTTTGCCCATTGGAATCCCCGGCTTCCCTCCTGCGCGTATCTTAAACCCTCTCCCACATGCATAGATCATGAAACCCAGCACTCTGCGCGACCTTCCTCTCTCACATGCATAGACCATGAAACCCAGCACTCTGCGCGACCCTGCTATGAAAGGCAACCCTCCTGCTTGACCCATGCCCCCCCCCCATTTTTCTCTTGAAGAAGCATCCTTCGCCTCAGCTGACATAACCCCCCAGCTGTATCTGACTGCCCCCGTTCTCTCATGTACGGGTCATAAGACCTCTCTCTCTCTCTCTGCGACTCTGTCCCTGCGCGCACCCTGACCCCCTCCTTCTCCCTCACATGGACAAGTCATAAACCTTCCTCCTCTGCAAGACCCTGTCCTTGGGAGTCACGGCCGCGCCTGACCAACATCTCCTTTCCTTTCATGAATAACCCCTCTGTTAGTAAACCCTCCCTCCGCGATGGACTGTCCGCACATGTCCGAGGCCATCGCCTAAGCCGGGAGATACTGTTTACTGCCCTTTATTGTATGAAGTCATTCCTCTTCAAAGGACCCACTATTGATCCTGGCTTCCCCACCCCCTGGGCTACGATCAGGCGCACACATCCCAATAATCAGCTGAACATTCAGCTGCGTCATTGCCCCCTCTCTTATCTACAGTTCAAGGGTCTCTATTGATAACATATGTGGGGTAGGATTGACACGAGGATTATAGGGATGTCTTTTCTTTGTGTCACAATGTCCTGATTGTAATGCCAAATGTTTTGTAAGGTATAAAAGACGGAGTCTCAGCTCACTTGTTAGAGCACCTCCCGATGGCACCTTGTTTCGTGTCTGAAATGACAGACTCTCCTCATGAGAAATAAACTCTGTTCTTTGATTCCGGCTCCCAGCGCCCGTCTCTTTATTTTGGTAACTATTCAGAATGGGAACTAATAGGCGACTTGCGCCACCAGCCTGGGCATCGATAGTAATGCGGGCTCATGTTCCACAATTGGCGTCCCAACGCGGGGTCCATCAGTGACATAAGGTCCAGTAAGAGAGATCCAGACGATGAGGTGAACATCTAAATGATCGGAGTATACCTGCCTTGAGAGGGCCCTCGTCCGGCTGCCTATTAAATGAACTTCACCGATTCTGAACGGACCTCTCTTGAGTGACCTACTGTCCTGACTGGAATCCCACAGGACTGCTGCGGTAAAATCATGGAGTAAGAGAACGATCGGGCGCTGGAAGGAGGAAGGCGAAGAACTGCCCACACGGTCCGGTCCGGGTAAGGTCGCGTAAATGCGACAAATTGTGAAATGATTGTCTGTTGGATAATACTAGTATTACGCTTTGTTGAAACCTCTGGAGATTCACTGTCTGCAAACGGAGAAAACAACAGGCTCTCTCTTTGCAAGCAGTGAAGGATAGGTAACGCAGACTTTTGTCCCCGTTGTAATCCGTCGTGCCTATCTTCCTCCCCCACTGTTTCCCGAACTGTCGTTCGTGGATTATTGTCTGGAGATTCTTTGTCTGCAAACAGGGAAGAACAAGGTCTCTCTTTGCAGGTAGAGAAAGAGTGGGTAACGCAAACTTTTCGTACCCACTTATTCTCCCCACTGATTGTTTGGTTGGCCGAACACTGATTGTTCGGTATTGGTTCTTTTGAGGTGTTCACCGCCTGCAAACAACGGAGAATAGAAATATTCTGTCTAGTCTTTGCCCGCCGTGATAAGATAGGTAATGCAGACTTTTGTCCCCGTTGTAATCCGTCATGCCTATCTTCTCCCCACTGATTGGTAGCCTGTTTAGCCCGGACCGCTTATTAGAGTTGAACTATCCAGCTCCACTGGAGGGCACACCTAATAAGGACCTGTTCATTAAGTGTGGACTAGTCGCTATAGCTTATAATAGGTTATGGCATAAAAATACAAGAAAAGGAGTTGAGCGAAATCAGTAGGCCACTGAGGAGTTATCAACTTCGCTAAAAATAAAATAAGAAACGCTAGAAATAACCCGTAATAAGAAACATAAAATGGCGAGGGAAGACAAGTTTGACAGCAGGCAAGCCACGAGGTAGCTAGGTTCCGTTGCCTATTCCTGCCCTAAACATGTCTGCCTCATTGCCCACCACACCCAAATAACGGTCACATGAAATAGATACAAATCAATAGGTACCTACCCCCATTCCGGAAACTCCCGAAGTGCCACAGGTCTGCGGTTACGCCCATCCGGTAGGCGAGGCCTCGAGGCATGCGGGGCTCGCCTGGACGCAGTCGGAAGGGGAGGCTGTGGGGCGGACGGCCCAGAAAACCGTGATGGCCTCTCCTTCTCTCCTCTTCTGCTGCCCTGCAGGCCACGGGGGGGGGCTGTCTTGCCTCAGCCACCGACCCCCCCCCCTCTGTCTCTCGCCTGGACCGGCCCGCGAAGAAGGCCGAAGCCGAAGCGAGAACGGCGGCGCTTACATGTAGTCCCGCCACATGTCAACGCCTGGACAAGTGCAAGTAGTCCCGCCACATGCCGACGCCTGGATAGTTACAGGTAGTCCCGCCACATGCCGACGCCTGGATAGTTACAGGTAGTCCCGCCACATTTCAAATTCCTGGAGAGTTGGAGGTAGTCCCACCACATGTCAAAAAGGGGGGGGCTGTCTTGCCTCAGCCACCGACCCCCCCCCCATCTTCAATAGCCGGCACGGCCAATATCGAAACGGCGGAGCCGAGGATCGGCGAGGGGTCGCTGGAAGGGGGAGGTGGCGCGAACGAGCCTCCCCCACCTCCCTCCAGGTGGAGGCTTCCAGCGACACCCCAACGCTCTTACTTAAAGAGGGTCCACATCGAAAAGCGGTCTTTTGCCCGGGGCGGGCACATGCCCCATACCGTCTCTCCTCAACCTTGAAGATTCTATGAGAGCCGGGGGGGGCCCCCGACCCCTCTGCATGGGTGCCCCCGTCCCCCTCACTGGGACCCGCGACATCGACACACTCCTGCCGGCGCCAGCCTCAGTTTGGATAATGGCTAAAACACAGCCAAAGTACAGACTTGTTCAGTTCCGGTGGAACACCAGAATGACCCGGTAGGAAAATTGTTGTTACCCTCCCCACTCTTTGACTGATGGTCCATATTGTTAGACTGTTACCACATTGTGAAAAACTTTTTGAACTGCCAACGGAAGGTTCTGGTCCAACCATGAGTCATTGGAGACATTCTGACTATACCGGAACCTGCCTGACCTCGCCCAAAATGGCGCCGATACACGAAACGAAACTTTCGAACTCCCTGTTCACCCGGATTGCTCGAATATTGATGCTCTGAGATATGTATGCATTTTTGGACAATGAAAGTCGATAAGATGGATAGTGATTATGTGCTTATAGAAGAAAAGCAATACCGATATTGATAATGTGTTTGGACAATGAACTGATTTAGGGTGGGTACTAATTATGAATGGGAACAATGAATTGGTGTAATTTAGACAGTGAACGAGCATCTGGATAATGAATTAATGAATTAATTGAAAAACTGAATTCTTGACATGCATCATGCTTGCTCTGTAGTAAAGTTTTATACGATTTTATTGCACTACCGCACTTTATGCAATGAACTGCCACCAACTTCGTTCTTCTTATGTACATTTCCAATCTGCTCCATGGCCGGTCCACTGGGTTGTAGGCCTGTATTTATACACCAGCACTTTTTATTAAAGGTATTTTTGAAAACGAAAGCGTAGTTGTAGCGGTTGCATTAATGAGTTTTGAATGTATTACTACTGTGAGCAACGAGAAAGTATGATGAAGGCTGAAGGTTAAAAAGGACCCGATATTTAGCAGCTACATTATGTGTCACAGGCAGCCGGAAAAGTGTTTTAGAAGCCTTAAAGCGACACCACAGAAATGCCACCTGACCGCCATCCTTGCACCCAACCAAAAGGGGTTACGACCAAGCAACTCATGTAGATACGCAGATCGTCAGTGATTACCTATCTGACATTTCTGGTCCCTCTAGGCTTAAACGCTGAGATGACAAAGAAATGCACTACGTGAAGATAGGTCGAGTATGTGGTAGGTAAAAACATTTCCGGATTACTGCATGCTGATGTGGTTTGAATGCTGCCCCCACCCCCTTCTTTCTCCTCCCTTCTGCAGGTCGCGTCGGAACGTCTGCTGGAGAATGGAAGAGCGATGATCGAACGACCGACGATAAGGAAAGGGGGAGCTTTGAACATAGTACTGACGCTAGACTTAGATATGACTGTTCCTCCATTAGAGCATAACGACTGGGAGGATGGACTGACATAGAAACTTGACGGGTACTGTATGACGGAAATTGACTCGAAACTAGCACGCTAGATAACGCGATTATGACGTTTAATTAGATAGGGAAAGGACTTGGGAAAGTCCTGAGGTAAGGGTACCCAGGCACCACCCGTCTGGGAAGTTGGAAATATTGTTGATGTTCGAAATGTACGACCTCCTTCTCACCCTCTTATAGATATAACGAAACTGCCCGACTGTTCTCCTGATCGATACCCTCTGTTGCCTCAGCCCGGAGAACCTCCAGCCAAAGGAAGAAAATCAAAAGTGGTTTAAGATCCACCTATGGGCAATAGCCCAGCCAGGTTAATTCCTGACCAACTGACTGCGGTGTGAGTATTAGCAACTGAGAACACTCGCAAAGATAGTAAACGAGAGGAGAAGGAGGAAAAAGGTAAAAAGAGCTCAACACATAAATAAATAGGATACTAAAGATGCGCAGCATGCAGGAAATTTTTTGTTTGGCCAATAACTGTTTTATGTTTTGTCGTGAACTCATGTATGTAATACATGTACTGTCTTCCTTCGTCTGAGTGTGTGTGTGTGTGTACTGTAGGGGTTTATGTTCTCCCTTTGTTTGCGTCTCTCCGTTACCTGACCCCCTACTGTTCTGTGTTGTGAACGCACTAAATGACCTATTTTTGTACACGTCTCTCCCTTTCTCTATCTCTCTCTCTCTCTCTCTCTCTCTCTCTACATGTCATACGTGTACCGAATGGCTCGTTTAGGTTGCGGACGACTCTCACTCTCTATGAGAGTCTCCCTATTTCCTCTTCCTTTTTATGGTAAAATTGTGCCTCGCAGGCACCAGTCTGATTGGATAATTATTGAACGCAAAGGCGTTCAGCGAAATTGACCGAAAACTAAAATGATTGTATATCGCCATATTACTACCTCTCCTTTCTGCAAAATGAATGAACTCCAATTGGCTGAGAAGGGAAGGACAGGTAAGACGACTAAGGTCCCCCAATCTGGCCTTTATAGGGGAACTGTATGTCAATGGCACCCTATTTTTCTGTTCATCGGAGACGAACGCCAACGTCCAGCTTGACCCCCAACGCCCAGATTCCCTCCCCTTCTTTTTGCACCCAAGCGCGAGCGCCCGAAGCATCCCCGCCCCATTTGATAGACCCCAGCTGCTGTCCCAAGTATAAACATGATGACCATGAGTAACTGTCGTCCCTCGAGAAAAATTTGTTATACCTGACTCTCGATGATAGCGCCCCCGCCCTGTTTGAAAAGGTTAGCCAGCCTTGAGGGGAAATGTTCCGAAATGTTGAACATGATGAAATGCACAGTTGATGGTAATATTATTTTGTCCTCACTTGAATTATAAATGGTCGATGAATAAACTTGGCATGAACTCAGTAGGAATGCCGACATATGCACTGCTTGGTAATAGACCTCTGACTGTGACCGATGAGCGTATCTCCCAAACGCGTAGAATTAAGGGAGGAATTCACATGCATAAATGTCTTCGTCTGCCAGTTCTCTAAAAGCTTGTTTTGTACCTATTCAAAGATTCACGATCACTGAAGGAGAAGGGTCGGACGTGACACACAGCCTGGCTGCAGATCTTGAGACAAGTGTGACCTCGACCAAAGGTGGAGCCGCAGAGCAACTAGATACGGGACGAGACAGCAATCCCAAACGTGGAAACGACGGGCTACCCTGAAGCCCTCCGCCTGCTAACCCACGTGTGCCTGGAGTCTCCGTCCCCCTTCTTTGGGCCCGATTGATGGGCCTGCCTGCTTGTTATCCTTTGCTCCCTTGGTCCCTTTTGTGTGACCCAGGAACTCTGACCCAACTCCACTCTCTCTCCTATCGACTATTTGAACTACACACACCCTCTTTTCCACGTGACTTATTGCCAAAAGGAAGGCCAAAAGGAAGAACTGCATTCAACTGGGAATAGGGTGTTGCCACAGAAATATGGGTGCCGAGCATAAGGCGCCGCCAAACGGATTGTTTAGGGAACAGGACTGTGGTCTAACAGCAGAGGACTGACCGCACCCTGCAACGCGTAAGGATAGACCCGAGCTGGACCTATAGCTCCACCGCCGGTGCTCAACAGCGCCAACGAAAGGACACGGACTAGAGCCTACCAGTGATGGCTCATTACTAAAAGACACTGTGACGAAGAGATCTTGTGTATTGAACTGAATTCCGCCCTCGACTACTTGATCAAAATGCTCATTGGTCACATTTTTAAGTCAGAAACATTTATGCTATGTAGTGCTTTGAAACAACAGGAACTCGACAAATGTAATCTCCTATGTGCTGCATTCTGCCAAACACATTAACTGTCCATGATTACATGCCCTATGTTAGTATTGACAAATGCTATTTCATCAACAACATGTTTATATGTACCACAATCAACTACAAAAATGAACTATGTTATGTAAAAAGGGGCGACTGTGGAAAATAGAAAAATTGGTGTACATAAGCGACGTTCATTTCCCTTTTCCACTCCTCTCCCTGTAGGCACCACGTATACCCTGAAATGTTGACCGCATCATTCTGCCAATGAAAGCCCGTGCCCATATGTACATGACAGCCTTTCTAGGCACCATGGCCTTTTGCCCATTGGAATCCCCGGCTTCCCTCCTGCGCGTATCTTAAACCCTCTCCCACATGCATAGATCATGAAACCCAGCACTCTGCGCGACCTTCCTCTCTCACATGCATAGACCATGAAACCCAGCACTCTGCGCGACCCTGCTATGAAAGGCAACCCTCCTGCTTGACCCATGCCCCCCCCATTTTCCTCTTGAAGAAGCATCCTTCGCCTCAGCTGACATAACCCCCCAGCTGTATCTGACTGCCCCCGTTCTCTCATGTACGGGTCATAAGACCTCTCTCTCTCTCTGTGCGACTCTGTCCCTGCGCGCACCCTGACCCCCTCCTTCTCCCTCACATGGACAAGTCATAAACCTTCCTCCTCTGCAAGACCCTGTCCTTGGGAGTCACGGCCGCGCCTGACCAACATCTCCTTTCCTTTCATGAATATCCCCTCTGTTAGTAAACCCTCCCTCCGCGATGGACTGTCCGCACATGTCCGAGGCCATCGCCTAAGCCGGGAGATACTGTTTACTGCCCTTTATTGTATGAAGTCATTCCTCTTCAAAGGACCCACTATTGATCCTGGCTTCCCCACCCCCTGGGCTACGATCAGGCGCACACATCCCAATAATCAGCGGAACATTCAGCTGCGTCATTGCCCCCTCTCTTATCTACAGTTCAAGGGTCTCTATTGATAACATATGTGGGGTAGGATTGACACGAGGATTATAGGGATGTCTTTTCTTTGTGTCACAATGTCCTGATTGTAATGCCAAATGTTTTGTAAGGTATAAAAGACGGAGTCTCAGCTCACTTGTTAGAGCACCTCCCGATGGCACCTTGTTTCGTGTCTGAAATGACAGGCTCTCCTCATGAGAAATAAACTCTGTTCTTTGATTCCGGCTCCCAGCGCCCGTCTCTTTATTTTGGTAACTATTCAGAATGGGAACTAATAGGCGACTTGCGCCACCAGCCTGGGCATCGATAGTAATGCGGGCTCATGTTCCACAATCGATTGTGGAACATGAGCCCGCATTACTATCGATGCCCAGGCTGGTGGCGCAAGTCGCCTATTAGTTCCCATTCTGAATAGTTACCAAAATAAAGAGACGGGCGCTGGGAGCCGGAATCAAAGAACAGAGTTTATTTCTCATGAGGAGAGCCTGTCATTTCAGACACGAAACAAGGTGCCATCGGGAGGTGCTCTAACAAGTGAGCTGAGACTCCGTCTTTTATACCTTACAAAACATTTGGCATTACAATCAGGACATTGTGACACAAAGAAAAGACATCCCTATAATCCTCGTGTCAATCCTACCCCACATATGTTATCAATAGAGACCCTTGAACTGTAGATAAGAGAGGGGGCAATGACGCAGCTGAATGTTCCGCTGATTATTGGGATGTGTGCGCCTGATCGTAGCCCAGGGGGTGGGGAAGCCAGGATCAATAGTGGGTCCTTTGAAGAGGAATGACTTCATACAATAAAGGGCAGTAAACAGTATCTCCCGGCTTAGGCAATGGCCTCGGACATGTGCGGACAGTCCATCGCGGAGGGAGGGTTTACTAACAGAGGGGTTATTCATGAAAGGAAAGGAGATGTTGGTCAGGCGCGGCCGTGACTCCCAAGGACAGGGTCTTGCAGAGGAGGAAGGTTTATGACTTGTCCATGTGAGGGAGAAGGAGGGGGTCAGGGTGCGCGCAGGGACAGAGTCGCACAGAGAGAGAGAGAGGTCTTATGACCCGTACATGAGAGAACGGGGGCAGTCAGATACAGCTGGGGGGTTATGTCAGCTGAGGCGAAGGATGCTTCTTCAAGAGGAAAATGGGGGGGGGCATGGGTCAAGCAGGAGGGTTGCCTTTCATAGCAGGGTCGCGCAGAGTGCTGGGTTTCATGGTCTATGCATGTGAGAGAGGAAGGTCGCGCAGAGTGCTGGGTTTCATGATCTATGCATGTGGGAGAGGGTTTAAGATACGCGCAGGAGGGAAGCCGGGGATTCCAATGGGCAAAAGGCCATGGTGCCTAGAAAGGCTGTCATGTACATATGGGCACGGGCTTTCATTGGCAGAATGATGCGGTCAACATTTCAGGGTATACGTGGTGCCTACAGGGAGAGGAGTGGAAAAGGGAAATGAACGTCGCTTATGTACACCAATTTTTCTATTTTCCACAGCAACCCCCCTGGTTTGCTGAAAAACAGTATTATCAAAAGTGAAATAGTTATGTTCCCACACATTTTGATCATATCAACCAACATCTTATTATATAGCATAAAACATGCAGGTCTGCGATTTAGATAATGCTCAACCGCTTTGACCCCATCCCGATGGCCAATAGAAGTGTAGAGGGACGTAACGTACATAGTAATTAAAATCAAGTCATCAGACCAATTACTTTCATGAATTTTTCTTAAAAAGTCTGAGGTGTCCCTGACATAAGATGGCAATGTGACAACCCATTCCTGTAGAAAGTAATCTACGTACTTAGATGTGTTTTCAGTTAAGCTACCAATAGCTGAAATTATGGGGCGACCAGGGGGTTTATAAATGTTCTTGTGTACCTTATATATATATATGTGTATATTACCTACTGGCGGTTGCCAGTAGGTATATATAGTTAGGATTTTTTTTAATAGGGATTTCTGCAAATTCTATGTTGAATAACTTTGGCGTTGATGGACGGAATTGGTTGAAATTTTCAGGAAAATGGCACATTTTGTTTCTGAGTGTCCCCTGAAAGTTTGGGGGGGGGGGGTTTCGTGAAGTGGGGGCCGAGAAAAAAGGGGGGTCCCAAAACGTGTTTTTAACATTGAGTTTTCCATAGGGCGGTTGGACTCACTTTTAGCACGAACGGCTGAATGGATTTCTATGAAACTTGGCAAAATTGTAGGGACTGGTAGTCCGATGTGCCTTTGCTAGGTCTCAAGATATGTGCTCCAGTGGATTTTAATTAATTTAGGTTAAAAAAATATACATATCTGTAAGCGCGCCCCTGTACGCGCACCGGGGAGTGCTCGGGGCGCAGTACGCGACTTGCGCGCGGAAAGCTGATTGGCTCTCGGGTGTCTGTAAACATTCTAAACAGTCCGGAGCGGCCGCCATCTTGTGTCTCGGTAGCATCGAGACACAAGAGGTGGCCAAAACAAAGGGGGAAATGACCATAAGGGGGCAGGGTAGATCCTCCCTGACCCCCTAGGTTTGATGTGGGGGGTTTAAAAGGGCCCAGCGGGGCAAAAAAAAAAAAATGGTTTTTTTGCGGTGGGAGCGCCGGGTACGCGCACCGGAAAGCGGTCCGGGGAGTGTACTATGGGGAAAAAAGAATGATAGACTTTTAAAATATTGTATGTTTATTAATTGTTCTTTTTGTTGTTTTTTGTTTTTTTTGTTTTTTTGTTATTTAAGTACCAACATGTAGGTACCAATGCAGAGTCTAAAATTTAATATACACCGTCTTTTTTGTAGGTATCTTGCATGTTGTTTCAGAAGTTATTGTGGTATATGGAATTCATACCATTGTCTGTCAGGAAAGCAGAAACAATATGGAGGCAGGACATGATAAAGAGATGTTGAATACACATTGGAGATAATATAGTTGGAGAAAGGAAGTAACTATGAGCAAACTTACTATGTAACACAAAAAAGTTGCACAGTATATTTTAAGTCTCACTTTATATTATATCTTTTTGGGTACTATTTCATAATTTTCATATAAAAAAGAATAATGTCTCAAAGAATTTTAACTTTTAAAGTTTAAATTTATTGTTGTGATTGTTCAAAATCTAAAAGAATTTGCAACATTAATTCATCTGGTATGTCCTCCTTTTCATTCCATCCTTCAATTTCTTCAACACATTTAATTAAGTCTTGGTCTACAGTGTCATCCAAAAAGTCTATTTCTTCTTTGTCTTCCTTTGGATTGTTTTCCATTTTAATTTGAAATGAAATATTATTTTCATTCTGTTGTGCTTCCATTTTCTTGCTGTAAATTGGATAAAAAATAAATATATCAGTTGAGATAGGGCACAATTGGGTTTAGGTTCAGACAGGTACTTGTGAGTTTTTAACAGTGAAGTTAACTTTGGGCAGTGTATGGTTTCAGGCAGGAAGTAGCACTATTAAAAAGTGCCTGTGATGAAGTCTAAGTAAATTCATAATTATACCACAGAAGCATAACTAAATCAATAATTCAAATAAATAAGCCTTTCTCAATTTCTAACTCTTATAGAGGGACAGTATATAACTATCTGAAAACGTTTTACAAAATTAACTTAAAGTGCATAACATAGTTCTCCTTTCAAATTAACAACTTACCTTCTTCAAAGTAGTTGAAGTTTTCTGTCAAATTCTATTCCAAATGTACCTTAGGTAGTGTTAGTCAAAATGGCTTTGTTTCCCTCTCATCTTTTATATATATTCATGTACTTAACCAATCAAATGTCAGCACATAAAAGTACAAAATGTAAGTAACATTTTAATTGGTTAAAAATTCAAACAGTTTCATATGTGTTTTTGTCATGTAATTTACCTCAGGATATTTAGACAGGGCTACAGCCCAAATGGCTCAATGGAATACCACCAAATTTGGGTAAATGGTAGGGATTGCTATGTAGTAGGGCCTATTCTATATTTGATGAAAGTGTCTCCAGTGGTTTTATTGTAAATTACTTTCCCACCTTTTTTTAGCGAGCGCTTACCGGTGCGCGCCCCGGTACGCGTACCGGCAGCGTAACGAGAGTCCTCCTTTTTGTGTTTCGGTAGAATTGAGACACAAGATGGAGGGCAAACAATGTTCGGAATGGGTAGAAGAGGGCAGGGAAGACACTTCCTGACACTCTAGGTTAGTTTCACTAACTATATATCGCGCACTCGCAATCCACTGCTGATGATGTCACGTATTACATCATTCATGACATGGTCAGTGACATCACTGATGACATCACTGATAACAACGCAAATGACATCACTGATGACTACACTGATGACATCATTCATGTGATAATACGATGGAAATCTTCAGACTCTAATATAACCTTAGATACACTCAGTGTAAACAGACACTTAAAGACTGTCACTCATCCATGGAGTTACTCATACACCTAGTCAGTCATGCAAAGAATCAATCAAACCTCCATTTCCTCAACTATACAGTTATACACACCTTACTTATTCTAACATATTCTAACACATATTTACTCTGTTATACAATCAATGATACAAGTTTACAATGATCCATACAGCCACTCACACATTCACTGGCTCTTATACACAGTTATTTATATATATCAACTCTCACAGGTACTGTGTTTTACATATGTACTTACTTTGACATGTAGCACTGAGATATCCATTCACTCACCAATACACTCATGCACACAGTCAACCACCCATACAGCTGTTTCCACATGCAGTTTTGAACCCATACATCTAGTGAATCAACTGCTCACACATCTTTGCACATAGTCACACACCTCCCAGCCACCCACACACACACTCACTCTCCCATACAAATACTTGGGCAACCAATCAAGAACCCATATAGTTAATCATATAGATCAACACATGCAGCAGTTAACAGAACAACAGAAATAATGATGCACAAATTAAGACAGTTTAGTCACTAACCCATGCACTCAGTGAGACACATTTAATCACTCTCTCATACAGTCAGTCATGCACCTACTAAATCCTTCATCCAGACACTTATACATCCACTCATTCTTCAATATGTAAGACATATTTTAACTTTACAGAAACATACAGTCACTGGATGTTGTCATCAGTGATGTCATTTGAGTTGTCATCGGTGATGTCATCAGTGATGTCACTGACCATGTCATGAATGATGTAATATGTGACATCATCAGCAGTGGATTGCGAGTGTGCGATATATAGTTAGTGCAACTAACTATATATGCAAAATTTCAATGGTTTTGTGTGAGTAAAATATGGTTTTGTAAATGCTAATTACTAACTATATATGGTCTATAACCTATGGTTTTTTAAGTGAATTTTCACGGTTTTGTAAATGCTAATTCCTAACTATATATGGTCTATAACCTATGGTTTTTTCAGTGAATATATATATATATATATATATATATATATATATATATATATATATATATATACGTGCTTGAAGGTTCCTTGCTGAGGCAGCCGCGCCTCGCCCACAAGAAAGGTGCCCGCACTCCATGTAAATCCAAGAAAGTTTATGGGGCTAGCTAATGCAGTTCTACCAGGAGCTCTTTGTCAATGCTAGGGAACACACATTGTGGCTTTGTATTTATGGCATACAGTGAGACACAGTGGAGGGAAAATTAAACATGGGAAAAAGACTTTGGGCATAAACAGAAAAATGCCAACTCATCAGTGACAAAGAAAAAAGACTATGCAAGTCAAAACTTTCTTAAAGAAATTTTTTTAATTGTTTGGTCCCAAAATTAAATAAAGGGTTTCTCACCCTAATATATATATGCAAGGTGAAAGAACTGACAATATGCTTTAAGAAGGGAATTCCAATTGCAAGAGAATAAGATCACTACATTATCCCTTCTATTGCCCAGTAAGAAAATCTCCCCAAAAGATGTAGTCTTTTACATTTCATTACATTTCATTGGTCCAGTGACCTTGGAAATCAGGTGAGAGAGAGAGAGAGAGAACGAGAAACAAAGAGAAAGATTCATTATTTTACATTTCATTAGAGTTCATTGGTCCAGCATCTTAAAAATCATGTGGCATAGGTAAAAGAGAGAGAGAACGATAGACAGAGAATAGAGGAGACAGGAGAAGGATTTGCAGTGTACACCATTGCAGGAAAAAACACACAAACCCCTAGGATTGGAGTACGCAACAGTGGTAGACAGGCTACCCAGGAGACAGATGGCATTATCCTACGTGAACATGATGCTCCTCGTCCTGGTTCAAACTTCCAGGGTGTTTGGTGTTGAGACCGATTATGTATTTAAATTCAAGTCTTCTTAGTGCTTGTTCCCTTTCTCCACCCTGACTCTCTATGGGAATCCTGTCAATGCCAAAATATAAGATTTTTAAGTTCTCCGTTTTGGTGGAGCCGTGTACAGTGTTGCAGTGTCTAGCCATGGGATATGTTAAATCATTATTTCTTATGACCAGTGCTCTAAGACACGTTTTTTCACTGGAAAGATCGTGCTCCCAACATACCTCAAACTGCAAACACACAACAGAACATAAACAACAAATTCTCTATTGCTATCAATTAATGGTCGTATCTTATGTTGCTTGAAATTGAGTAAGGGTACTGT